>NC_069502.1:1147008023-1147308023 GCF_027579735.1 Bombina bombina | reverse complement strand
TTGGAGAAGGATCGTGTCTTTATTACCTCCCCTTCTACTGGCCTTTACTGATTCAATGCCTACAAATCTAAGACTTTCTGTTTTAGATCTATGGTGTTGTGCAAAATGTCTTGCAATCGGACTGTCAATATTAAAGTCCTTAATATCATCTCAATGTTCAGTTATGCATGAGCGAAATTCCCTATAGGTTTTCCGCACGTAAAAAAGTGGGCATGAACATGACAAGAGGTATATAACCCCTGTAGTGGAACAACTGATAAAAGATTTAATTTGATAAGTCTTCTTTGTATTACTTTCGAATGTTTTAGTCCTTTTGACAAATTGACAACAAACACAGTGATTACAGGGTGAACACCCTACAATTGTTTGGGAATACTTGTCTAGCCAGTTAGTGTTTCTGACATGATTAAATTCACTTTTGACCAAAAAAGTCTTTTATATTGTTGGCCCTTCGTGCCGTCATAAGAGGATAGTCCCCCACATGTTCCTGTAAAACAGGATCAAGTGAAAGGAGATGCCAATTTTTTTGCAAAATATTTCTAATTTTATCCCAATGGAAATTGAATTTAGTAATAAATCTAATCTTAGTGGCAGCAACATCATTTTTAGGTACTTTGTTTCTATTCATATTTTTGGCTTTAAAAAGGGCCCTTTTTACACATCTTTTAGAATATCTTCGGGCATGAAACCTACTAGCCATCTGAACAGCCTGTTTGTTGAAAGTGTATTCATCAGTGCAAATTCTACACAATCTCAAAAATTGCCCGTATGGAATGCCTCTCTTTAAGTTTTCAGGATGATGGCTAGATCCCAACAAAAGGCTGTTAGACGCAGTAGGTTTGCGGTATACTTCAGTCACAACCATGTTCTCTCTTCTGCCAACAAGGAGATCCAGAAAACTAATTCGATTAGCATCATAGCTACATGTAAGGAAAACATTCAAATCATTCTGATTGAGAATGGATACAAACTGAAGAAGTTCCTGTTCAGTTCCATCCCATAGGATGAATATGTCATCCACATAACGAATCCAGAGGGCCACATGCGCATCAACCCACACAATATGTTCACCAAACACAATGTTATTCTCCCACCATCCTAGATGTAGGCAGGCGTAGGTTGGTGCACATGTGGCCCCCATGGCTGTGCCACGTTTTTGCCTGAAGTATTTGCCATTGAACAAAAAAATGTTGTTAGTAAGTACAAACTCAAGAAGATCAATAACAAACTGCGTATGTTTGGAATAACCAGGCCCTCTAGTTTCCAGAAATGATTTGCATGCCTCTAAACCAACGGTATGAGGGATAGAGGAGTACAAAGATTCAACGTCCAAAGAGACTAGTAGTGTATTATCAGATATGGTTAATCCATCTAGTTTTTTAATAACGTCAGTGGAGTCTTGGACAAAAGTTCTAAGTTCATTGACAAAAGGTTGTAGAAAATGATCCACGTATCTGCTAATACCCTCAGTAGGGCCCCCCATCCCAGAAATGATGGGGCGACCAGGAGGTTTTGATAGTGATTTATGAAGTTTGGGAATCCAGTAAAAAACTGGAATCTTGGGTTTAGCATCATACAAATAGCCTTGTTCTTGGTTAGTAATTACATTTGATCTCCTAGCATCATTTAAAAGAAATAATAACTCATTATGTGATTTCTGAAAATCATCATAAGTCACAGAAATATATTGGTCTTTATCAGAGAGTTGACGTGTAGCTTCACTGATATAATAGTTCTGATCCAAAATCACAACGTTTCCGCCCTTGTCAGCCGGTTTTATAATCAACTCTTTATGAAACATAAGTTCATTCAAGGCATTACGTTCTCCCTTGGATAAATTATCATTAATTATACCAGTAGTCTGTATCTGTGCAAACTGTTCTGAAACACTCTGCACGAACACAGATATGTTAGGAATAGCAGAAAAAGAAGGCATATACGTGGACCTTTTCTTAAAATTAGTTCTAGGAGAAATGGCCGTTTGTTCACCAGATTGTTCATAGGCCAAACTCTCTAAGTTATGTATAGCTTCCCTATCACCATTATTACTCAAATCAATGGTAGTGCGTGGAGTCATTATTTTCTTCAATGCAAGTTTTTGTGCAAAAAGATCTCAAATAGATCTAATATATTAGAGGGACAGAAACTCAATCCTTTCTCTAAGAGCTTGATATGTTGCTGGTTTAGGGGAAAAGAGGATAGATTGACAATATTTGATTTCTGATTGACAGGAGGCTCTCCTAAAATGGTTAATTTTCTGAGCAATAATTGCTGCCATGATCTTGGAGTAGCAATAACCAGCCACGGGCAAAGTCACGATAAATTAGCGCTCCACTTATAATCTAGCCCAAACGGTTTAATTATATGTAGTTAAAAAATAACTTGCAATACACTGTCATTATTTATTTTGTACCATTTTTCCTGTAATTTAATGAAAAATGTGGACTTCACAGTTCTCCACGTATGCATTGACTGCACACTCTTGTGACTAATTTATAACTGCCCTTAAAGGAACACTGTATGATAAAATGTGCTTGCCCTTAAAGGGATATTAAACAGTATGCAATTGTAAGATATAATATTTAATTATGTTTTATTAAAAAAAAGCTTTAATATACTTTCAGTATTTATTTTATTATATTCCCTGTTCCTCTAATTTAACTCTGAAAATTGTTCATTTTCTAAATTCCACTGAGCTTCTATAAAGTAATATATAATGTTTTAAAGGGACAGTCTACATCAGAATTTTTATTGTTTTAAAAGACAGATAATCCCTTTATTACCCATTCCCCAGTTTTGCATAACCAACACAGTTATATTTATATACTTTTTACCTCTGTGATTATCTTGTATCTAAGCCTCTGCAAACTGTCCCTTTATTTCAGTTCTTTTGACAGACTTGCAGTTTAGCCAATCAGTGTTGGCTCCCAGGTAACTTCACGTGCATGAGCACAGTGTTAAATATATGAAACACATGAACTAACACCCTCTAGTGGTAAAGAACTGTTAAAATGCATTCTGAAAGAGGCGGCCTTCAAGGTCTAAGAAATTAGCATATGAATCTCCTAGGTTAATCTTTCAACTAAGAATACCAAGAGAACAAAGCAAAATTGGTGATAAAAGTAAATTGGAAAATTGTTTAAAATTACATGCCCTATCTGAATCATGAAAGTTTATTTTGGACTAGACTGTCCCTTTAAGTGTACCCATTATCTCGCTATCCTGCTGAGAACAATCAAGGACATATATAAAACAGGGAATAAAGGAGACTGTACAAATAAAGCTGTATGGAACATAGGATTATCTAACAGGGTTTCCACACAACCTTGTTTGTACAAATTCTTTTTTATTGCCTGATTTATATCTGTCTCTAATTTTTTTTTAGAGAAGACAGAGATAAATAGAAAACAAGCTCAAGCGTGACTGTGCCCATTACTTTATAGAAATTAAACGTTTACCCTTATATCTTAAATTTTTATTCAACTAATATAATTGTAAAACATGCATTTACATATCATTCTAATGCAAATTTTCCAAATAACTTGTTATACCTACAGCAGAGTATGAAATGTATGGAAAATTATTCCTCTATGGTTTTTTGTGTGTTTTTGCTTATTAAACCTATCACCTATTGTTTTCACGGACATGTCCATATAAATGGTCTGAGCCTGCAGGTTAATTAGCACTATTGTCACCTGTTTGCATATACTGTCTACATTTGTATTCATATTTTCAGTAAAGGTGTTGGTTTGGGTTCAACAGGTAAAAACAGCAATTTCAAATAACAAAATAAAGAAAAAGTCAAACACATCATTATATCTAACTCTAAACTTTCATTACATCAGACAATGGCCAAATGTATTACAGGCTGTTTTTTAAAAACAAACTTTTATTATGTATTAGTCAGGTCTATGAGTTCCCTTCAGGAAATCAAGTTAAAACTTGTACTAAAAACTGAAAGCTTTGTAGCTTGCTTAGGGATTTCTGGATTACAAGCTGAGAATGTCAGCTATTTAATTTGAATACTTATTATCTTAATTATGAGAATCAACATTCAAATGTCAATAGTGGAATATTAGTTTGTTTTTAGTAAAGAGGATTGGCAGTAGTTCTAACCAATCACTGAATGGGAACAGGATTTCAATTCTGAAACAAGTGGGCAAAATCAGTACCTCTTGAAAAAGTCCGGCCGGACCGGAAGAAACGCGTAGAGCAGTTCTTTACTATTGCTGAGACGATACATTCACTGTTTCATTCATTATGCATTTGCATACTGCAGCTTTGTACACTAGCCCACATATTGATTAGAAAGGGCTCAATGCGCGGATATCAGAGGACTAGGTCTGTCACTGTGATATGCTTTTAATTTTGCACTCATGTAAGTGTGTTTTTATCTTGCACATTGTACATTGTTTGTAATAAATACTACACGCAGAGCTTTGGTGCTGTTGTGTGTTTGTTTTCTGTTTCAATGGATCACTCTGGGAGAGGATAGAGGGGATTATAACAAGCAGCATCTGTGTTCCACACCTCCTAGTTATTGACCTGGACACACAGTAGACAAAGAAGATACAGATACTTGGGGGTTCAGACCCTCTGGGAGAACGACAGAGACACTTTATATACTAAGTACTGTACCACATCCATTCTTATTATTGTGGAGGATTATATATTAGTGGTTTAATTCCTGATTCCTCCAGGGGGAAGCCGTGATTGGAGGATGACCGATCCATCATTTCTGACGTCAGAAATGGCTTGCGACGACTGGGGGAAGCTGGAGCTGCTCTCACGTTTAAAAGGTAAGTATTTCTTCAAAACACGAGTGAAATGTAAATTTTTATGAATTAAAGTGCCCTGTTATTAATCAAATTTTTAAAAACCGGGCACTTTAGCATTAAAATTTACATTCACTTTAAAACTTCAACTGAAAGCTTTTTAACTTGCTTATGGATTACAACATCTGAGAATGTCAGCTATTTAATTTGAATACTTTATAATTAGGAGAATCAACATTCAAATGTCAATAGCGGAATATTAGAATGTTGTGTTTGGTGTTCAAGTTACATTCAATAAACAGCAAATTAAAAAATATATATATTTTCAAAATAGAATTTTGGATGTTTATCAAATTTTAAACATAGTTTTAGAACAAATTAATGCAGGGAACCAAGGGGCTTACATGAACCTCCTATATTATAATAATCATATTTTAGTTTCATTGTTTAAAAGTGTGATTTGTGATATATTTTAAGCTACTAACCAGGAAAGCATTATGTTTATTTACATGTGCACTGAGTTAATTGCAAGAAGGGGTTGTATAACACTTGTGCTCAAAAGAGTGGAAAATTTGCTGATGAAATAGAGACGCCCAGTAACCGTGAAAAAAGCTGCTAGACTTCTGCTGTGTGCCTGTAGTTTTTTTTTTGTTTGTTTGTTTTTAATGTTGAGGAACTCTTATCTCCTAGTTTAATTATTTTCTTATTTGGGTTTGCCGTCTAAGAGAACCCTTTGCAGGGGTTAAACAAACAGTAGTACACCAGAGATGGTGAAGATTATTCCAAACAATGCAGAACCCTGGCACCCCTATATGCTGCATAGTTATTGGTTCATATGTTCAGGAACTTGTGTATATCTGCCCCTATTTGGCCACAGTAAAGGAAGTAAGATAAACAGCATTTAAGAGGCATTCCCAGGGGTGTGTCCAAGCTTGCAAAGATATGAATTATTAAAGTCTAAATGCTATCAAAACATATACGGCTAGATTACGAGTTTTTGTCGGTAAGGCTTGCGGTGCTAACGAGCATTTTTTTCTCACTGCTCACTTAAGACAACGCTGGTATTACAGGTATTACAGATTTTTCTAAACCCAGCGTTAGCCGCAAAAAAGTGAGCGGAGAGCAAAATTTAGCTCCACATCTCACCTCAATATTAGCGCTGCTTAAGTCAGCGGTGAGCTGGTTAAACATGCTCATGCACGATTTCCCCATAGGAAACAATGGGGCTGACCCGGCTGAAAAACGCAGCCCCAATGTTTCCTATGGGAAAATACATTTTACGTCTACACCTAACACCCTAAAATGAACCCCAAGTCTTAACACCCCTAATCTTAAACTTATTAACCCCTAATCTGCCACCCCAAACGTCGCCCCGACTATATAATAAAGTTATTAACCCCTAAATCTAAGTCTAACCCTAACCCTAAACCCCTCCTAATTTAAATATAATTTAAAATAATCTAAATAAAATTACTACAATTAAATAAATGATTCCTATTTAAAACTAAATACTTACCTATAAAATAAACCCTAAGTTAGCTACAATATAACTAATAGATACATTGTAGCTAGCTTAGGTTTTATTTTTATTTTACAGGCAACTTTGTATTTATTTTAACTAGCTACAATAGTTATTAAATAGTTATTAACTATTTAATATCTACCTAGCTAAAATAAAGACACATTTACCTGTAAAATAAACCCTAACCTAAGTTACAATTACACCTAACACTACACTATAATTAAATTAATTACCTAAACTAACTACAATTAATTACAATTAAATTAAATAAACTAAAGTACGAAAAAAACAAACACTAAATTACAGAAAATAATAAAAGAATTGCAAGAATTTTAAACTAATTACACCTACTCTAATCCCCCTAATAAAATAAAAAAGCCCCCCAAAATAATAAATCCCTACCCTATACTAAATTACAAATAGCCCTTAAATGGGCCTTTTGTGGGGCATTGTCCCAAAGTAATCAGCTCTTTAACCTGTAAAAAACAAATACAATACCCCCCAACATTACAACCCACCACCCACACACCCAACCCTACTCTAAAACCCACCCAATCCCCCCTTAATAAAACCTAACACTACCCCCTTGAAGATCACCCTACCTTGAGATGTCTTCACCCAACCGGGCACAAGTGATCCTCCAGATGGCCAGAAGTCTTCATCCGATCCGGGCAGAAGAGGACCTCCAGACGGCCAGAAGTCTTCATCCAGACGGCATCTTCTATCTTCAGCCATCCGGAGCGGGTCCATCTTCAATCCAGCCGACGTGGAGCATCCTCTTCAAACGAAGTCCAACTGAAGAATGAAGGTTCCTTTAAATGACATTATCCAAGATGGCGTCCCTTCAATTCCGATTGGCTATCAGCCAATCGGAATTAATGTAGGAAAAATCCTATTGGCTGATGCAATCAGCCAATAGAATTGAAGTTCAATCCTATTGGCTGATGCAATCAGCCAATAGGATTGAGCTCGCATTCTATTGGCTGTTCCAGTTGCCTGTAAAATAAAAATAAACCCTGAGATAGCTACAATGTAACTATTAGTTATATTGTAGCTATCTTACGGCTAGATTACAAGTTTTTGTCGGTAAGGCTGTGCGTTGCTAACACTCCTTTTTTTCTCACCACTCACTTAAGACAACGCTGGTATTACGAGTTTTCTGCAAGCCGGCATTAGCCTCAGAAAAGTGAACGGAGAGCAAAATTCAGCTCCACATCTCACCTCAATACCAGCGCTGCTTATGGTAGCGGTAAGCTGGCTAAACGTGCTCGTGCACGATTTCCCCATAGGAAATAATGGGGCTGAGACGGCTGAAAAAAAAACACCTGCAAAAAAGCAGCGTTCAGCTCCTAACGCAGCCCTATTGTTTCCTATGGGGAAAATACATTTATGTCTACACCTAACACCCTAACATGAACCCTGAGTCTAAACACCCCTAATCTTACACTTATTAACCCCTAATATGCCGCCCCCAACATCGCCGACACCTGCATTATATTATTAATCCCTAATCTGCCGCTCCGGACACTGCCGCCACCTACATTATACCTATGAACCCCTAATCTGTTGCCCCTAACATCGCTGACACCTACATTATATTTATTAACCCCTAATCTGCCCCCCAACGTCGCCACAACCTAACTACAATTATTAACCCCTAATCTGCCAATTATTAACCCCTAAGTCTAACCCTAACCCTAACACCCCCTAACTTAAATATCATTTAAATAAATCTAAATAAATATTCCTATCATTAAATAAATTATTCCTATTTAAAACTAAATACTTACCTGTAAAATAAACCCTAAGATAGCTACAATATAACTAATAGTTGCATTGTATCTAGCTTAGGGTTTATTTTAATTTTACAGGCAAGTTTGTATTTAATTTAACTAGGTAGAATAGTTATTAAATAGTTATTAACTATTTAATAACTACCTAGCTAAAATAAATACAAATTTACCTGTAAAATAAACCCTAACCTAAGTTACAATTACACCTAACACTACACTACAATTAAATTAATTACCTAAACTAACTATAATTAAATACAATAAAATAAAATAAATTAAAGTACGAAAAACAACAAACACTAAATTACAGAAAATAAAAAATATTATTTTTTTTAAACTAATTACACCTAATCTAATCCCCCTAATAAAATAAAAAAGCCCCCGCAAAAAAATAAAATTCCCTACCCTATACTAAATTACAAATAGCCCTTAAAAGGGCTTTTTGCGGGGCATTGCCCCAAAGTAATCAGCTCTTTTACCTGTACAAAAAATACAATACCCCCCAACATTAAAACCCACCACCCACAAACCCAACCCTACTCTAAAACCCACCCAATCCCCCCTTAATAAAACCGAACACTAACCCCTTGAAGATCACCCTACCTTGAGACGTCTTCACCCAACCGGGCCGAAGTCCTCCAAGAAGCCGGGCACAAGTGATCCTCCAGATGGCCAGAAGTTTTCATCCGATCCGGGCAGAAGAGGTTCTCCAGAGGGGCAGAAGTCTTCATCCAGGCGGCATCTTCTATCTTCATCCTTCCGGAGCGGGTCCATCTTCAATCCAGCCGATGCGGAGCATCCTCTTCCAGCAAAGTCCACCAGACAAATGAAGGTTCCATTAAATGACGTCATCCAAGATGGCGTCCCTTGAATTCCGATTGGCTGATAGGATTCTATCAGCCAATCGGAATAAAGGTAGGGAAAATCCTATTGGCTGATGCAATCAGCCAATAGGATTGAGCTCACATTCTGGCTGTTCCAATCAGCCAATAGAATGCAAGCTCAATTCTATTGGCTGATTGCATCAGCCAATAGGATTTTTCCTACCTTAATTCCGATTGGCTGATAGAATCCTATCAGCCAATTGGAATTCAAGGGACGCCATCTTGGATGACTTCATTTAAAGGAACCTTCATTCGTCTGGTGGACTTCGTTGGAAGAGGATGCTCCGCGTTGGCTGGTTTGAAGATGGACCCGCTCCGTGCCGGAAAGATGAAGATAGAAGATGCCACCTGGATGAAGACTTCTGCCCCTCTGGAGGACCTCTTCTGCCCGGATCGGATGAAGACTTCTGGCCGTCTGGAGGATCACTTGTGCCCGGCTTCTTGGAGGACTTCGGCCCGGCTGGGTGAAGACGTCTCAAGGTAGGGTGATCTTCAAGGGGTTAGTGTTAGGTTTTATTAAGGGGGGTTTGGGTGGGTTTTAGAGTAGGGTTGGGTGTGTGGGTGGTGGGTTGTAATGTTTGGGGGGGTATTGTATTTTTTTTTCAGGTAAAAGAGCTGATTACTTTGGGGCAATGCCCCGCAAAAGGCCCTTTTAAGGGCTATTTGTAATTTAGTATAGGGTAGGGATTTTTATTTTTTTGGGGGGCTTTTTTATTTTATTAGGGGGATTAGATTAGGTGTAATTAGTTTAAAAATGTGTATTTTGTTTTTTATTTTCTGTAATTTAGTGTTTCTTTTTTTCGTAATTTAGTTTATTTAATTTAATTGTAGTTAGTTTAGGGAATTAATTTAATTATAGTGTAGTGTTAGGTGTAATTGTAACTTAGGTTAGGGTTTATTTTACAGGTAAATTTGTACTTATTTTAGCTAGGTAGTTATTAAATAGTTAATAACTATTTAATAACTATTGTACCTAGTTAAAATAAATACAAAGTTGCCTGTAAAATAAAAATAAACCCTGAGATAGCTACAATGTAACTATTAGTTATATTGTAGCTATCTTAGGGTTTATTTTATAGGTAAGTATTTAGTTTTAAATAGGATTAGCCCATAAAACTCTTAACTACTGACTTTTAAATGCGGTACAAGTCTTGACAGGAGAGGGTTTGGTTTGGGCACAGTTTTGAACAGTCTTGAACAGTGACAGCTTACCCATGCTGTCATATGAAGCCATTAAATTGAAGAATGGTGGGACATGGGTCCAAATTCAGGAATATTCTGAACGATGAAGGATAACAGAGATCTCAAAACATCTGATTAATAAGACCAAGCAATAAATCTGATGAATATTTCCACCAAAGACACAGACCTGGTGCTTATCAGTGTTGTCTTTTTTTGTTCGCAGCTTTGTACATAAATCCTGAATGTGTTGTTGGAAGCTTCTGACACAGTTTGAAAATTAATAAAATGTACAGGTGTTCATAGTGGAAGTGGAGGTAGGTGAAGAAAGTTTCTATAGCAAGTTGGCATTTGCATTACACTATATAGTTGAGAGTGAAAGAAATGGTACATTAACCCCTTAATGACAACTGACGTACCAGGTACGTCATGCAAAAACTAACAGTTAATGACAATGGACGTACCTGGTACGTCAGTTGTCTAACAGAGTGCTGGAAGCGATCACAATCGCTTCCAGCAGCTCTGAGGGTATTGCAGTGATGCCTCAATATGGAGGCATCCTGCAATACCCCTTTACAAGCCTCTGATGCAGAGAGAGCCACTCTGTGGCCCTCTCTGCACCGGTAGCGATGGTGCCGTTGTCCGGGTGGGAGGGAGCGTGCGTGCGCGTGGCCGAGGCGTGTGTGCGTGCGCGTGAACATAGTGTGCGTGCACGGCGGCAAGTGTACGAGGTGCACGTGTGCACGAGGCGCACGTGCATGTACACGTGCACGCGCGCACATTAGCCACACTGACACCAATGAGGGCAGAAAGGGAGAGAAAAGTAAAAAAAAATTTCAAATATAAATGGATCTGGGAAGGGGAGGGGGGTGGGGGTATTGTGGGGGGGCTGCTACACTACAGAAAGAGTTAAGTTAAAAATAAAATAAAAATACTTTGTTTTTTGGGGCCAAACTGGGTACTGGCAGACAGCTGCCAGTACCCAAGATGGCGGTAATTAGGTAGGGGAGAGGGTTAGAGAGCTAGAGGGGGGGGATCAGGGAGGTTGGGGCTAAGGCAGGGGTCCATCACAGCTAAAATATTTTATTATTTTTATTTAAAAAAAAAAAAAAAACTCTTTTATTTAGTACTGGCAGACTTTCTGCCAGTACTTAAGATGGCGGTAACAATTGTGGGGTGGGGGAGGGAAGAGAGTTGTTTGGGAGGGATCAGGGGGTGGGATGTGTCAGGTGGGAGGCTGATCTCTAAAATTAATCCTGCAAGCTCCCTACAAGCTACCTAATTTAACCCCTTCACTGCTGGGCATAATTCACGTGTGGTGCGCAGCAGCATTTAGCGGCCTTCTAATTACCAAAAAGCAACGCCAAAGCCATATAAGTCTGCTATTTCTGAACAAAGGGGATCCCAGAGAAGCTTTTACAACAATTTCTGCCATAATAGCACAAGCTGTTTGTAAATAATTTCAGTGAGAAACCTAAAATTGTGAAAAATGTAAAAAAAAAATTTATTTGCTCGCATTTGGCGGTGAAATGGTGGCATAAAATATACCAAAATGTGCCTAGATCAATACTTGGGGTTGTCTACTACACTACACTAAAGCTAAAATTAACCCTACAAGCTCCCTAATTAACCCCTTCACTCCTGGGCATAAAACAAGTGTGGTGTGCAGCGGCATTTAGCGGCCTTCTAATTACCAAAAAGCAACCCCAAAGCCATATAAGTCTGTTATTTCTGAAAAAAGGGGATCCCAGAGAAGCATTTACAACCATTTGTGCCATAATTGCAGAAGCTGTTTGTAAATCATTTCAGTGGGAAACCTAAAGTTTGTGACAAAATTTGTGAAAAAGTGAACTTTTTTTTTTTTTTTTATCGCATTTGGTGGTGAAATGGTGGCATGAAATATACCAAAATGGGCCTAGATCAATACTTTGGGTTGTCTTCTAAAAAAAAATATACACATGTCAAGGGATATTCAGGTATTCCTGACAGATATCAGTGTTCCAATGTAACTAGCGCTAATTTTGAAAAAAAGTAGTTTGGAAATAGCAAAGTGCTACTTGTATTTATTGCCCCATAAATTGGAAAAAAAGCAAAGAACATGTAAACATTGGGGGCGCGATCCGATATAGATCGTAGTTTGCGGCGCAAGCGAGAGAACCCGCGTCGCCCGCAGTTTCAGCTCGCAACTCGAGCCATCCAATATGCGGCGCCGTCAGTTGCTAAAGTGGCGCAAGTCTCACAAAGTAGCGATGTCCAGAAATCTGCGTAAGTACAGATTTTTGGAGTCGCCAGTGACTTGCGCCACGTTAGAAACTGCCGGCGCCTACAAAACCTGACTAAAGTCTAAATCACCCGCACTGTCTAACACGCCTCCTAAACATAGCCCGACACGTCTAACCCTCTATCCGCTATCCCCCCTCACTAGCCTAACAATAAAAACAAGTTATTAACCCCTAAACCGCCGCTCCCGTAGCCCGCCGCAACCTAATAAAGTTATTAACCCCTAAACCGCCGCTCCCGTACCCCGCCGCCAGCTATATTAAATCTATAACCCCCTAAAGTGAGCCCCTAACACCGCCACCATCTATATTAAAATGATTAACCCCTAATTTAATCTACCTACCCCGCCGCCAGCTATGTTATCTATATTAACCCTAAGTATATTATAGTTAATATAGTTATTACATTATATATATTAACTATATTAACCCTAATTATATTAGGGTTAATATAGTTAATATAGTTACTATAGTATTTATATTAACTATATTAACTCTATCTAACCCTAACACCCCTAACTAAATTCTTATTAAATTAATCTAATTCATATTATAAACTAAAATATTCCTATTTAAATCTAAATACTTACCTAGAAAATAAACCCTAAGATAGCTACAATATGATTGAATGAGCCAATCAGATTCAAGTTCAATCCGATTGGCTGATTGGTTCAGCCAATCGGATTGAACTTGAATCTGATTGGCTGATTCAATCAGCCAATCAGATTTTTCTACCTTAATTCCGATTGGCTGATAGAATCCTATCAGCCAATCGGAATTCGGCGGACGCCATCTTGGATGACGTCATTTAAAGATACCTCATTCGTCGTTCAGTCGTCGGCCGGGATGGATGCTCCGCGGCGGCAGAGCGAAGAAAGAAGATTGAAGATGCCGCTTGATGGAAGATGCTGCCGGAAGGAAGAAGACGTTGCTGCCGCTTGGAGGAAGACGTCGCCGGGATGAAGAATTCTTCTTTGCCGCTTGGAGGAACACATCGCCGGGATGAAGATTTCTTCTTTGCCGCTTGGAGGAACACATCGCCCGGATCGGATGAGGAGTTCGGCCCGGTGTGGTGAAGACAAGGTAGGGAGATCTTCAGGGGGGTAGTGTTAGGCTTTTTTAAGGGGGGTTTGGGTGGGTTTAGAATAGGGGTATGTGGGTGGTGGGTTGTAATGTTGGGGGGGGTATTGTATATTTATTGAAATGCAAAAGAGCTGAATTCTTTGGGGCATGCCCCACAAAAGGCCCTTTTAAGGGCTGGTAAGGTAAAGAGCTTTGAACTTTTTTTAATTTAGAATAGGGCAGGGAATTTTTTTTATTTTGGGGGGGCTTTATTATTTTATTTGGGGGCTTAGAATAGGTGTAATTAGCTTAAAAATCTTGTAATCTTTTTTTTATTTTTTGTAATTTAGTGTTTTTTTTTTTGTAATTTAGTTTAGTTTATTTAATTGTATTTTTAGATAGATATTTGTAGTTTATTTTATTTATTGATAGTGTAGGTGTATTTGTAACTTAGGTTAGGATTTATTTTACAGGTAATTGGGTAATTATTTTAACTAGGTAGATGTTAAATAGTTAATAACTATTTAATAGCTATTATACCTAGTTAAAATAATTAACAATTTACCTGTAAAATAAATATAAACCCTAACATAGCTACAATGTAATTATTAATTATATTGTAGCTATCTTAGGGTTTATTTTATAGGTAAGTATTTAGATTTAAATAGGAATATTTTAGTTTATAATATGAATTAGATTAATTTAATAAGAATTTAGTTAGGGGTGTTAGGGTTAGATAGAGTTAATATAGTTAATATAAATACTATAGTAACTATATTAACTATATTAACCCTAATATAATTAGGGTTAATATAGTTAATATATATAATGTAATAACTATATTAACTATAATATACTTAGGGTTAATATAGATAACATAGCTGGCGGCGGGGTAGGTAGATTAAATTAGGGGTTAATAATTTTAATAGAGATGGCGGCGGTGTAAGGGGCTTACATTAGGGGTTAATACTATTAATATAGCTGGCGGCGGTATAGGGGGATTAGATTAGGGGTTAATAATTTTTATATAGGTGGCGGCGGTGTAAGGGGTCAGATTAGTGGATAGATAAGGTAGATGGCGGCGGTTTTAGGGGTTCACATTAGGCGATAGATAAGGTAGGTGGCGGCGGTTTTAGGGGTTAATAACTTTATTAGGGATTGCGGCGGGGGATCGCGGTTGACAGGTAGATAGACATTGCGCATGCGTTAGGTGTTAGGTTTTATTTAGCAGATCGCAGGTGACAGCTAGATAGACATTGCTCATGCGTTAGGTGTTAGGTTTATTTTCTAGCTAGTTTAGGGAGTTACGGGGCTCCAATAGTCAGCGTAAGGCTTCTTACGGCTGCTTTTTGTGGCGAGGTGAAAATGGAGTAAGATTTCTCCATTTTCGCCACGTAAGTCCTTACGCTGCATATTGGATACCAAACTGCGCTGGTTTGGTATACCTGCCTATGGCCCAAAAAACTACGGGCGACGACAGAAATATACGGGCGTAATTTCTAGGTTACGCCGTATATAGGATACCAAACCAGCGTAAATATTGGCGTCGCCGGCTTTTGCGGGCGACGATTTTTATCGGATCGACCCCTGGGTATTTCTAAACTCAGGACAAAATTTAGAAACTATTTAGCATGGGTGTTTTTTGGTGATTGTAGATGTGTAACAGATTTTGGGGGTCAAAGTTAGAAAAAGTGTGTTTTTTTCCATTTTTTCCTCATATTTTATCTTTTTTTTTTAGTAAATTATAAGATATGACGAAAATAATGGTATCTTTAGAAAGTCCATTTAATGGCGAGAACAACGGTATATAATATGTGTGGGTACAGTAAATGAGTAAGAGGAAAATTACAGCTAAACACAAACACTGCAGAAATGTAAAAATAGCCATTGTCATTAAGGGTAAGAAAATTGAAAAATGGTCCGGTCATTAAGGGGTTAAACTCTGTATGTGTTGCGGTTACAATAAATAAAAAAATATTTTTAAATAAAGAAAGAAAATTGCACAGAGACATTAACTATGGGAGTCACTAAATAGGGATCTGTCTCATTGTACAAAGAAGGCATTCTCCTTGAAACCAGTTTGAACGCTGACAGTTCCAGGCAACAGCTTTGCTACTCAGCACACTCAGGCCTAGATTTGGAGTTCGGCGGTAGCCGTCAAAACCAGCGTTAGAGGCTCCTAACGCTGGTTTTGGCCGCCCGCTGGTATTTGGAGTCAGTGATTAAAGGGTCTAACGCTCACTTTTCAGCCGCGACTTTTCCATACCGCAGATCCCCCTACGCCATTTGCGTAGCCTATCTTTTCAATGGGATCTTTCTAACGCCGGTATTTAGAGTCGTTTCTGAAGTGAGCGTTAGAGCTCTAACGACAAAACTCCAGCCGCCTGAAAATAGCAGGAGTTAAGAGCTTTCTGGCTAACGCCGGTTCATAAAGCTCTTAACTACTGTACCCTAAAGTACACTAACACCCATAAACTACCTATGTACCCCTAAACCGAGCTCCCCCCACATCGCCGCCACTCGATTAAAAATTTTAACCCCTAATCTGCCGACCGCCACCTACGTTATACTTATGTACCCCTAATCTGCTGCCCCTAACCCCGCCGACCCCTATATTACATTTATTAACCCCTAATCTGCCCCCCACAACATCGCCGCCAGCTACTTAAAATAATTAACCCCTAATCTTCCGACCGCAAAGCGCCGCCACCTACGTTATCCCTATGTACCCCTAATCTGCTGCCCCTAACACCGCCGACCCCTATATTATATTTATTAACCCCTAATCTGCCCCCCTCAACGTCGCCGACACCTACCTACACTTATTAACCCCTAATCTGCCGAGCGGACCTGAGCGCTACTATAATAAAGTTATTAACCCCTAACCCGCCTCACTAACCCTATCATAAATAGTATTAACCCCTAATCTGCCCTCTCTAACATCGCCGACACCTACCTTCAATTATTAACCCCTAATCTGACGACCGGAGCTCACCGCTATTCTAATAAATGTATTAACCCCTAAAGCTAAGTCTAACCCTAACACTAACACCCCCCTAACTTAAATATAATTTACATCTAACGAAATAAATTAACTCTTATTAAATAAATTAATCCTATTTAAAGCTAAATACTTACCTGTAAAATAAACCCTAATATAGCTACAATATAAATTATAATTATATTATAGCTATTTTAGGATTAATATTTATTTTACAGGCAACTTGGTATTTATTTTAACTAGGTACAATAGCTATTAAATAGTTAAGAACTATTTAATAGTTACCTAGTTAAAATAATTACAAATTTACCTGTAAAATAAATCCTAACCTAAGATATAATTAAACCTAACACTACCCTATCAATAAAATAATTAAATAAACTACCTACAATTACCTACAATTAACCTAACACTACACTATCAATAAATTAATTAAACACAATTGCTACAAATAAATACAATTAAATAAACTAGCTAAAGTACAAAAAATAAAAAAGAACTAAGTTACAGAAAATAAAAAAATATTTACAAACATAAGAAAAATATTACAACAATTTTAAACTAATTACACCTACTCTAAGCCCCCTAATAAAATAACAAACACCCCCAAAATAAAAAATTCCCTACCCTATTCTAAATTAAAAAAGTTACAAGCTCTTTTACCTTACCAGCCCTGAACAGGGCCCTTTGCGGGGCATGCCCCAAGAAGTTCAGCTCTTTTGCCTGTAAAAAAAAACATACAATACCCCCCCCCCAACATTACAACCCACCACCCACATACCCCTAATCTAACCCAAACCCCCCTTAAATAAACCTAACACTAAGCCCCTGAAGATCTTCCTACCTTGTCTTCACCATCCAGGTATCACCGATCCGTCCTGGCTCCAAGATCTTCATCCAACCCAAGCGGGGGTTGGCGATCCATAATCCGGTGCTGAAGAGGTCCAGAAGAGGCTCCAAAGTCTTCCTCCTATCCGGCAAGAAGAGGACATCCGGACCGGCAAACATCTTCTCCAAGCGGCATCTTCGATCTTTTTCCATCCGGTGCGGAGCGGGTCCATCTTGAAGCAGGCGACGCGGATCCATCCTCTTCTTCCGATGTCTCCCGACTAATGACGGTTCCTTTAAGGGACGTCATCCAAGATGGCGTCCCTCGAATTCCGATTGGCTGATAGGATTCTATCAGCCAATCGGAATTAAGGTAGGAATTTTCTGATTGGCTGATGGAATTCCTACCTTAATTCCGATTGGCTGATAGAATCCTATCAGCCAATCGGAATTCGAGGGACGCCATCTTGGATGACGTCCCTTAAAGGAACCGTCATTCGTCGTTCAGTCGTCGGTCCGGATGGATGTTCCGCGCTGGGGGTCTTCAGGATCCTGCCGCTTCGCTCCGGATGGAAGACCATAGAAGATGCCGCCTGGATGATGACTTCAATCGGATGGAAGATCCTCTTCTGCCCCGCTTGGATGAAGACTTTGACCGGATCATGGACCTCTTCAGCCCCCCGCTTGGGCTTGGATCAGGACATCGGAGGAGCTCTTCAGGACGGATCGGTGAACCTGGATGGTGAAGACAAGGTAGGAAGATCTTCAGGGGCTTAGTGTTAGGTTTATTTAAGGGGGGTTTGGGTTAGATTAGGGGTATGTGGGTGGTGGGTTGTAATGTTGGGGGGGGGTATTGTATGTTTTTTTTTACAGGCAAAAGAGCTGAACTTCTTGGGGCATGCCCCGCAAAGGGCCCTGTTCAGGGCTGGTAAGGTAAAAGAGCTTGTAACTTTTTTAATTTAGAATAGGGTAGGGAATTTTTTATTTTGGGGGGCTTTGTTATTTTATTAGGGGGCTTAGAGTAGGTGTAATTAGTTTAAAATTGTTGTAATATTTTTCTTATGTTTGTAAATATTTTTTTATTTTTTGTAACTTAGTTCTTTTTTATTTTTTGTACTTTAGATAGTTTATTTAATTGTATTTATTTGTAGCAATTGTGTTTAATTAATTTATTGATAGTGTAGTGTTAGGTTAATTGTAGGTAATTGTAGGTAATTTATTTAATTATTTTATTGATAGGGTAGTGTTAGGTTTATTTGTAACTTAGGTTAGGATTTATTTTACAGGTAAATTTGTTATTATTTTAACTATTTTAGCTATTAAATAGTTCTTAACTATTTAATAGCTATGGTACCTGGTTAAAATAAATACAAAGTTACTTGTAAAATAAATATTAATCCTAAAATAGCTGCAATGTAATTATAATTTATATTGTAGCTATATTAGGATTTATTTTACAGGTAAGTATTTAGCTTTAAATAGGAATAAGTTATTTAATAAGAGTTAATTTATTTCGTTAGATGTAAATTATATTTAATTTAGGGGGGTGTTAGTGTTAGGGTTAGACTTAGCTTTAGGGGTTAATACATTTATTAGAATAGCGGTGAGCTCCGGTCGGAAGATTAGGGGTTAATAATTGAAGGTAGGTGTCGGCGATGTTAGGGAGGGCAGATTAGGGGTTAATACTATTTATGATAGGGTTAGTGAGGCGGATTAGGGGTTAATAACTTTATTATAGTAGCGCTCAGGTCCGCTCGGCAGATTAGGGGTTAATAAGTGTAGGTAGGTGTCGGCGACGTTGTGGGGGGCAGATTAGGGGTTAATAAATATAACATAGGGGTCGGCGATGTTAGGGCAGCAGATTAGGGGTACATAGGGATAACGTAGGTTGCGGCGGTTTACGGAGCGGCAGATTAGGGGTTAAAAGTGTAATGCAGGGGTCAGCGATAGCGGGGGCGGCAGATTAGGGGTTAATAAGTGTAAGGTTAGGGGTGTTTAGACTCGGGGTACATGTTAGAGTGTTAGGTGCAGACGTAGGAAGTGTTTCCCCATAGGAAACAATGGGGCTGCGTTAGGAGCTGAACGCTGCTTTTTTGCAGGTGTTAGGTTTTTTTTCAGCTCAAACAGCCCCATTGTTTCCTATGGGGGAATCGTGCACGAGCACGTTTTTGATGCCGGCCGCGTCCGTAAGCAACTCTGGTATCGAGAGTTGCATTTGCGGTAAAAATGCTCTACGCTCCTTTTTTGGAGCCTAACGCAGCATTTGTTTGAACTCTCGATACCAGAGTTAAATTTATGGTGAGGCCAGAAAAAAGCCCGCGGAGCGTTAACAGCCCTTTTACCGCCGAACTCCAAATCTAGGCCTCAGCTTGCTTGGCTTGTAGATATTAGCAGTCGCTCACGGCTAAATCATTACTCAGTGGTATAGACATGGTTGTTTTGGAACTCTTTGCTCACCATCAGCAGGTAAGAATATTGTGGAATTCTAGGAATGTGATGCTTTAGCAAATACAATATCAGCTTGTCATGGTTGCATGATCTAGATATGCAGTTGGCCACTGCAGGGGTTCATTGCTAGTACCATCATATTCACATCACAACAGCTTGCAGGCTGACTTTTGAATGTGATATAGATTTTGCTGGTTTGTTTTAGCTGTATCTAATAGTGATATTTATTTGCAAACTGATGCTGTTCATTTGATTACAGTGTAATATTAGATACATATTGTTATACTGAATTGTAATGAAGCTTGCAGTCTGAAGCCAATTTATACATTATAAAAAAATTGTAATTTAAAAATTGTATAAAACAAATGAATGATGTATTGAAATAAAAAAATGTAGTAAAAAAGTGTATTGTTTAATTGCATTAAAAGTTGTAACAAAACTGTTCTTAAAAATCATATATTTTTTTTAATTTTTTTTTTTATTGAGCACAAAAAGATATCATACAGAAATTGTAGGTACAAGCTTTACATTGCAGCAATAAAGTAGTTCTAATGCTTACCCTTTAGAATAAAGTCCTCTCTTTTATTTTCTTTCATGTAGACAGTATAGGCCACTCGTGGACCATTTATGTGGATATAACATGTAAACAAGAATTAACATAAAACATGAATATAAGTAAACAAAGATAAAGTTGCATCGATATAGATATAAGTGATGCGAACAAATGAAGGATAACGATGCTAGGGCTGCAGCCAGACACATCTGCAACATAATATTTATTTCCATGCTCCCATAGAATATGCACATAGTCTTTTGTGTACTTTCAATATGAGTGTTAGAAATGAGTTATCTGACTGACATAGGGGCCCATTTATCAAGCTCCGGGTTGGAGCTTGAGGGCTCGTGTTTCTAAAGACCGCTGCTCCATAACCTGAGCAGGCGGACACACATCGCCAAAAATCAACCCGATCGAGTACGATCGGGTTGATTGACACCTCCCTGCTGGCGGCCGATTGGCTGCGAATCTGCAGGGGACAGCGTCACACGAGCTGCTGGTACAATGCTGAATATGGAGAGCTTATTGCTCTCCGCATTCAGCGAGGACTGGTGGACCTGATCCGCACTGTCGGATCAGGTCCGCCAGACCGTTGATAAATATCCCCCATAGTCTCTACTATTCTGGAGTGTTATGTTAAGTGTTGCTATATTGATTTGTGTGTATGAAATAGTTCCTGGGGTAAGGGAAACAAACTATTGACCCTCTGCTCCGTGGTATACTCTATGTCAGGTAGACCCTATTATAGGTGCCGTTATCTGTAAGGGTGTCAAATTTTATATAGTATTTGGGAGTTACATATGTTACACTAGTTAGTCCTAGCCTCTAGGTATATGATAAAGTCTAAACATACTATATCAAGCCGTTCCTTTGCACTGCGACTCCAGCCGCAAGCCGCTAGATCCAAGAACCAGGTTATCATGAGTAAGTTTGCATCTACTCTCTGCTATTAACCTAAAGGGTGTGCCATGTATAACGTGTTAATATATATACATAGGAGGTAAGGCACACTAAGCTAAGGGCTAGAGTTAACAAAGGCTAGGACGACCTCTGTATGTGCTTCGCCTGTAACTGCGCCCCAGGTCGCCTCCGGAGATAGACTTAACTTTGCACAGGCGAGCTGGGGCGTAATAATGATAAATTTCGCCTGTCGGAAAAAGCATTTACTCCCTATTTATCACAGTACATCCCTATAAATATTCACGCCGCCATGTTTTGATTATTAAAAAAGCGTTTTTTAGGTAGCTATTTAGCTTATATTTATATTATATAATGTTTCTGTGATGTTTTTGCCATATGTTGATAATTTAAGATTGCAAAAATAAATATATCAATATCTCTATCTATCTATCTATCTATCTATCTATCTATCTATCTATCTATATATATATATATATATATATATATATATATATATATATAAAACTGTTGGTACCCATATGTGCCTGTGGAAGCGCAGAATTCTGGCAATAACAGTATCTTCTTGGCGCTGAGCCTTTGAAAAATTAGTTAAAAGAAGAAAGTACTGCATCACAAGATGTAAAAGCTTCTATGATAATGGTGTTAGCCTCAGTTTGTATGGCGAAATATACAACACGCAATTGAAGCCGAAATTTCAGTTCCTTATCAGCGCAAAGCAATGATAAATAAGAAATTGGGTGTATTTGTAGGTCGGGCTGTTAAATTACTCCTATTACTAATGTGTATTGTAGCACTCGGGAGCGCGCCTGTGCGCCTAGACAAATGCAAGCGGAGTGCGAAGTTTCTTTCAGATTTGCGCAATTATAGGCACAAAGTGCTTTGATGAATATGACGATCACTTTGTATGTGCTATTTTGGATGGAATTAAAGGAGAATGGCTTTGATAAATCTACCCCTTAGTGTGGAGGTGTTACCTTTAAGAGAGTGCTTTCAGTGATATTACTTAAGTGTGCATATCACTACTTGTCCAGGAAGTGAATTTAATTTTTGACTTTTAGGTTGTTGGACCCCAGGTTCATAAGCTATAGTTATCAACTGAATGAAGGCTATAAGTTAAAACATTTCAATATCATAACAAACACATAATCAACAGCAATGCTATATGAGATAACTAAAACAACAGTGTTCAGACACAATACCGTACATATAATAATTTGAAAAAAGAGAAAGGGGCCAATGGCACTACTAATATAGATTGAAAAGCTCTAAGTAACTCAATATATAATGATTAATATATATTTGTTAATCATAATTCGAAATCTGAGTCAGTGGTGCTATGTACTAGTTTTAAACTTTACAGGTTAGTAGTGGCTATAAAGATAACAACTGAGAGAGTGCATCTATAGCACTCAAGAGCTATATTTAAATATGTTGTTGTTCATTACTAATTCTTGAGACTGGGCTATTACTATTATATTCAGATCTCTAAAGAAACAGAGTCAAAATATCTTACTTTAAAGCTTAACTTTTATTCTTAAAACACTACTAAAAGTATGCGGGAAAGAAATTTAATTAAAAACACAAGCAATAATATTGAAAAGATAAACCCAGAAGGGGAAAAAAGGCGCGCTAAACAATGAATTTGAATGATGTTCAAAGTTCATTCAATTCAAAAACCATAAGTGAATACGAACTATATTAGTAAAAATTGATAACAATAAATATATAAAGTATACAAATGTCCATTCAGTTCATGAATCGGGTAAGTTGCTGTCGGAGCCGGTTAATATTGAAGTCTATAGTGGCTGTGGTAACTGGGCTGCTCCTCTTGATCCCGGAGTGTGGAATGTGCTATTGGAAGAAATAAACAGAAAGAGGGCGCCTCATAGTGTGAATCTGTTTTACAAGCTGAAAAAGTGCTGTTGTGAAAAGCGCTTACCAGATGGAGTGGCACTGTGCTGTGACCAGTGCAGATCAGCAGGCTAGCACTTAACAGTGGCTAGTACACTGGATCCGGTCCTCCTTATGGTAATCACCGTCGCTTCTTCAAATCTGCTCCACTGCAGGAGGTATCCAGTCTTTGAACAATTCACCAACACTGCTTGTTGTTATACAATCAAAGAAAGACAACTTCCGATCTTGGTTTAAAAGCAAATATACCGATTTATTGGGTAATGCGTTTTTCGACCAATCTCCTGGTCGTTTCCTCAGACCATATAAAGCGAATGTTAAAGATTGACCTCGCATTCTATTGGCTGATTGAAGTTCAATCCGATTGGCTGATTAAATCAGCCAATCAGATTTTTCCTACCTTAATTTCGATTGGCTGATAGAATCCTATCAGTCAATCGGAATTTGAGGGACGCCATCTTGGATGACGTAATTTAAAGGAACCGTCATTCGTCGTTAGTCCGTCGTGCTGGAAGGATGCTCCGTGCCGGATGTCTTCAAGATAGAGCTGCTCCTTGTCGGATGGATGAAGATAGAAGATGCCGCTTGGATGAAGACGTCTGCCGGTCCGGATATCCTCTTCTGCCCGGATAGGATGAAGACTTCTGCCGGTCTGGATGTCCTCTTGTGCCCCATCGGATGAAGACTTCTGGCCGGATCGGATGACTACTTGTGCCCGGCTGGGTGAAGATGGCTCAAGGTAGGGTGATCTTCAATGGGGTAGTGTTAGGTTTTTTTAAGGGGGGATTGGGTGGGTTTTAGAGTAGGGGTGTGTGGGTGGTGGGTTGTAATGTTGGGGGGTATTGTAATTTTTTTTCAGCTAAAAGAGCTGATTACTTTGGGGCAATGCCCTGCAAAAGGCCCTTTTAAGGGCTATTTGTAATTTAGTATAGGGTAGGGCATTTTATTATTTTGGGGGCTTTTTTATTTTAATAATAGTAACATTATTTAGATTTATTTAAATAATAATTAAGTTAGGGGGGTGTTAGGGTTAGGTTTAGGGGTTAATCACTTTATTATAGTGGCAGCGATGTTGACAGCGGCAGATTAGGGGTTAATAGATTTAAGAGGCTATGTGGGCTTTGGCGATTTAGGGGTTAATAATAGAATATTTTTATTGCGGTGTGGGCTATGGCGGTTTAGGGGTTAATACACTTTATTAGTTATTGCGATGGGGGATTGCGGTTGACAGGTAGATAGACATTGCGCATGCGTTAGGTGTTAGTTTTTTTTGCAGGCATTTTAGGGAGTTACGGTGCTCCCATACTCAGCGCAAGGCCTGCTACGGCTGCATTTTATGGCGAGGTGAAAATGGAGTAAGATTTCTCCATTTTCGCCACGTAAGGCCTGGATATTGGATACCGATTTACGACGCAGTCCCATGTTAGCTTATGGGAGTAAAAATTGCGAGCGACGGGTGAAATATACGTGCCGCATTTATATGCGGCGCTGTATATTGGATACCAAACCCAGGCAAAAACTGGCGTTGCCGGCGACGCTGAATATTGGATGGGGCCCCAAACCCGCGCAAAAAATGGCGTCGCCGGCTCTTGCGGGTGACGCTGCATATCGGATGGGGCCCAAGATGTTTCCTCTGTTTAAGTATTGTACTTGGGAAAGAACACTGAAGTTTGCCCCTAGGCTGGATTTGTTTTGTTTTTTTCCTTCCTCCCCTCCCTTGTGCCTCTCATTCTTTTTTTTAATTCTTTTTTTATATTAGCATTGTCTTTATTCTTATTTTACTAATTTTTCTTAAAATATGAAGGATCAAATCCAATTTGTCTCTTGGAATGTGGGTGGGATTATTTCCCCCTCACAAACGAAAAAATATTTTATCTAGCTTAAAGCAACACAAACCAGATATAGTTTTTATACAGGAAACACATTTAAAAGAAATAGAATTGTTGAAACTTAAGACAGGGTAGATTGGTGAAGTTCTGGGAACCCCCTGCAGATCTAGGAAAAAAGGAGTAGCTTTTCTTATTAATAAAAAACTTCACTATAAAATTATAAGTTCTGAATATGATTTAGAGGAGAGATATATAATTTTACAAGTTGAAATAGAAGGAATGTCTGTGATTTTTATGTAATATATATGGTCCCAATAAATTGGACAGGATCTTTTGGGAAGAAATGCAGGTCAAACTGTTGCCGTTTGCCTTAAGCTGGCAATATAAATTTGGTGATGCACCCTACTTTGGACAGACTTAAACCCTCATTAAATAAGAACAGTAAGCAAGAATCAAAAGTCCTTAAAAACTTATGTAACTCCTTAAAAATTAAAGACATATGGCGAACTCAAAACCCTGATGTAAGGAAATTTACATGTGAATCCTTTTCACATCAAACTATGTCTAGAATAGACACTTTTTTAGTATCTGAAAGAATGAAAATAATATAGCAAAGTTTTTTTCCTAAGATACTTAACATCTAATGTCCAATTTAAAGGGTGGCTTAGAATAAAATGGAATGACTTTTATCACTTTAATTTCTCCAGTGAAATAGGAGTAGAAACATTATAGGAAACGTTTAAGGCTGTAATAAGAGGGCAAATTAAAGCCTACTTAGTGCAGAAAAAATGAAAAATGATGGCCAGGTATGTTCAATTAACCAACCAACTGCGTAATGCCTATAACTCTATATTAGTGACCCTTCTAAAGAGTGGTAGGATATCTATATTAATGCAAAGAAGGAACGAGAGGTGTTTTTGGCACAAAGGTGGCCCAAGAAGATTTAAGGACTAGGCATTTCTTTTATAGATATGGGGGTAAAGCCGGGAAGTATCTGACTAAGCTAAAAAGAAAGAACGAGATTATAGAATCCGTTAATACTTCAATAGGAAAAAATTGCAACATCAAGGGAATAAATAAACACATATTACAATATTTCCAAAAAGTTTACAGGAAAGGCGTTATTGACCCACAAATTATAAACAACTTTTTGCAGAATAGTCAGATCCCGAAACTAGCTAGATCAGATTTGGATAAATTAAATGCACCCATCTCCCAGAAGGAAATTATCCAGGCTATTAAGAAAGCCTCACTGAATAAAGCAGCAGGCCCGGATCAAATACCTGTGGAATTATACAAATTGTTAACAGAAGAAATAGTGCCAATTTTAGAATCATTATTCGATCATTATTATATTCAATGCGGACCATGCTCTAAATATTTTACTTCATCACTAATTGCATTACTTTAACAAAAAAGATAAGGATCCAGAGGAGATTAGCTCATATAGACCAATCTCACTACTAAATAGTGATTATAAAATTCTCATGACTATTATTGCAGACAGGTTGAAATTGGTTATTGACTCCCTAATTCACAAGGATCAGGTAGGCTTTATGCCAGGCAGGAATTCCTCCCGGGAATCTGACAAAACTTCAACTCATTTTAAATTCCTATCATACAAAATTACAAAAAAGAAATCATAAGATAATATAAGATCTGGCTATAATATCATTAGACGCTGAAAAGGCCTTCAATTTCATTACGTGGGATCATTCATTTATGGTTTTATCGAAATTTGGGTTTGAAGGTCCCTTTCTTAGCTAAATTATAAAGATACTGAATATTAATCCCTCCTACTCTAAATTCTTAACAATCTCTGGTAATCCCAACTTTATACCTGCCCTAAATTCTAAAGTATTTAAAGAGGCAAGTACTCTTGTAATACTGTGTTTTATGTATCTCATTGTATCCTTTTGCAAGTGCTGCTGTAACACTGTGTCTTATGTGTTTACTTGGTTCCCACTTTCAGAATAATGCTCAATATCTTCATATTCCTTTATGCTACCTCTTGTCTCTATAACAAACTACATTACTCACTTACTCCTCCCTCTCCACCTGCACTGTTCATTAGCCCATCTCTCTTATACTCACCTTACTTTTGTACTCATGAACTATACCTATTCCTAAAGACTCTCTCTCCCCCCTGCACTTCAGCCAAACAACAGTCTCATTACTGCAAATCTGCTTCTCATCTCATGTCACTCTCCCTCTTGCTCATACTAGCTGCTGGTGACATCTCCCCTAATCCTGGTCCCTCAGAACCTCCTAGCCTTTCACATCCTTGTGTGCCTTTCAATAGACTTCATAAACTAAACTCTGGTAACCTTTTTTTTTTTTTTTTTTAATAAATTTTTATTGAAGTTTCATGGAAAGATAAACTACGATACAAGGTTTGCCCATTAACAACATTAACATCAAGACATGACATACAATATTGTGACATGTAAATTATCCATTTAGCCCGGGTAAGGATAACAAATCTGAACAGTAAGTTGATACATTAATGCTAGAGATCTTAAAGATAATCAAAATAACAATAACTATATTAAAAGACAAGCTATAGCTCATGGGATCGCATGCCATGTCTAGTGAAGTGTAAAAGGAGGGTTTGAACAAACTAAGATGTAACTTCGTTTTACATTTTGTGTAGTGAAACATGGTCCCCACAGCTGTAAAAAGAAAAAAATAAACTATAATTTCCTATTGGAACTATCATGTTGTGGAGAGTTGGCTTTTGCAGTGACCACAGATGGGTCGTAGGGAATGGAGAAGAAAGGGTGTTGCAGTGGGCAAGAGCCACTTGAGTTATGGGGGAGATAGGGAGGGGGATGAGGAAAGGTGGGAAAGAGGAGGAGGGCGAAGCCAACTATATTAGGGCTGTCGGGTGGGCTTAGATATTAAATTGTATGAGCTAAACTTAGGTAAGTATGTAAATTGGGTCTATTACATCTACTTTCGGCATTAAAGAGATATATAAAATCTTATGAAAACGAAGGCTAAGAGTAGTTTGCATGATAAGGGGGTCTGTCTATAGAGTCCCATATCGCCAGGGAGTGGCTACAATGATGTGAGGATGTAGTATAAGACTTGGGCTAATGTAATAGTCACCTATAATAATAGTCTCCGCTAGGGTATGTTACTCATGGGGTATAAGAGCTGAGGTAAACAGACCATACTTCATTAATACGTCTCAATCCTGGGTATGAACTGATATTTTCATCCTAGATACCCGAGAATTAATAACTGACGAATATGTCATGTGTATATCCCTTAACTAGTAATCTTGACAGATCAGGATGATTATAGCTCATATAAAGTAGATGGGTATGTCAAAAAGGCATGTTCTGTTACACAATTCTTGGTATATCAAATTGGAGTCACTTCATATAACTAAATTAAGTATACATAGGGAAATGAACAAATACAGAACTCAAACATATAAATCCAACAGAGATAGATTTGAAAACCAAGAGAGATATCGTTAGAAACCCTTATGACATAAGTGATGATACATACTTCATCCTAGAATTAGACCAGACTATTCTTCTAAAAATGTGATGATACATCTTTGAGCAGGCTAGAATCATGTTAGTAATGGCAGCGTGTTTATGCTCTGGCCTAGATTTGGAGTTCGGCGGTAGCCGTCAAAACCAGCGTTAGAGGCTCCTAACGCTGGTTTTGGCCGCCCGCTGGTATTTGGAGTCAGTGATTAAAGGGTCTAACGCTCACTTTTCAGCCGCGACTTTTCCATACCGCAGATCCCCCTACGCCATTTGCGTATCCTATGTTTTCAATGGGATCTTTCTAACGCTGGTATTTAGAGTCGTTTCTGAAGTGAGCGTTAGAGCTCTAACGACAAAACTCCAGCCGCCTGAAAATAGCAGGAGTTAAGAGCTTTCTGGCTAACGCCGGTTCATAAAGCTCTTAACTACTGTACCCTAAAGTACACTAACACCCATAAACTACCTATGTACCCCTAAACCGAGCTCCCCCCACATCGCCGCCACTCGATTAAATTTTTTAACCCCTAATCTGCCGACCGCCACCTACGTTATACTTATGTACCCCTAATCTGCTGCCCCTAACCCCGCCGACCCCTATATTACATTTATTAACCCCTAACCTGCCCCCCACAACGTCGCCGCCAGCTACTTAAAATAATTAACCCCTAATCTTCCGACCGCAAAGCGCCGCCACCTACGTTATCCCTATGTACCCCTAATCTGCTACCCCTAACACCGCCGACCCCTATATTATATTTATTAACCCCTAATCTGCCCCCCTCAACGTCGCCGACACCTGCCTACACTTATTAACCCCTAATCTGCCGAGCGGACCTGAGCGCTACTATAATAAAGTTATTAACCCCTAATCCGCCTCACTAACCCTATCATAAATAGTATTAACCCCTAATCTGCCCTCCCTAACATCGCCGACACCTACCTTCAATTATTAACCCCTAATCTGCCGAGCGGAGCTCACCGCTATTCTAATAAATTGATTAACCCCTAAAGCTAAGTCTAACCCTAACACTAACACCCCCCTAACTTAAATATAATTTACATCTAACGAAATAAATTAACTCTTATTAAATAAATGATTCCTATTTAAAGCTAAATACTTACCTGTAAAATAAATCCTAATATAGCTACAATATAAATTATAATTATATTATAGCTATTTTAGGATTAATATTTATTTTACAGGCAACTTGGTATTTATTTTAACTAGGTACAATAGCTATTAAATAGTTAAGAACTATTTAATAGCTAAAATAGTTAAAATAATAACAAATTTACCTGTAAAATAAATCCTAACCTAAGATATAATTAAACCTAACACTACCCTATCAATAAAATAATTAAATAAACTACCTACAATTACCTACAATTAACCTAACACTACACTATCAATAAATTAATTAAACACAATTCCTACAAATAAATACAATTAAATAAACTAGCTAAAGTACAAAAAATAAAAAAGAACTAAGTTACAAAAAATAAAAAAAATATTTACAAACATAAGAAAAATATTACAACAATTTTAAACTAATTACACCTACTCTAAGCCCCCTAATAAAATAACAAATCCCCTCAAAATAAAAAATTCCCTACCCTATTCTAAATTAAAAAAGTTACAAGCTCTTTTACCTTACCAGCCCTGAACAGGGCCCTTTGCGGGGCATGCCCCAAGAATTTCAGCTCTTTTGCCTGTAAAAGAATAAATACAATACCCCCCCCCCAACATTACAACCCACCACCCACATACCCCTAATCTAACCCAAACCCCCCTTAAATAAACCTAACACTAAGCCCCTGAAGATATTCCTACCTTGTCTTCACCATCCAGGTATCACCGATCCGTCCTGGCTCCAACATCTTCATCCAACCCAAGCGGGGGTTGGCGATCCATAATCCGGTGCTGAAGAGGTCCAGAAGAGGCTCCAAAGTCTTCCTCCTATCCGGCAAGAAGAGGACATCCGGACCGGCAAACATCTTCTCCAAGCGGCATCTTCGATCTTCTTCCATCCGGTGCGGAGCGGGTCCATCTTGAAGCAGGCGACGCGGATCCATCCTCTTCTTCCGATGTCTCCCGACTAATGACGGTTCCTTTAAGGGACGTCATCCAAGATGGCGTCCCTCGAATTCCGATTGGCTGATAGGATTCTATCAGCCAATCGGAATTAAGGTAGGAATTTTCTGATTGGCTGATGGAATCAGCCAATCAGAATCAAGTTCAATCCGATTGGCTGATCCAATCAGCCAATCAGATTGAGCTCGCATTCTATTGGCTGATCGGAACAGCCAATAGAATGCGAGCTCAATCTGATTGGCTGATTGGATCAGCCAATCGGATTGAACTTGATTCTGATTGGCTGATTCCATCAGCCAATCAGAAAATTCCTACCTTAATTCCGATTGGCTGATAGAATCCTATCAGCCAATCGGAATTCGAGGGACGCCATCTTGGATGACGTCCCTTAAAGGAACCGTCATTAGTCGGGAGACATCGGAAGAAGAGGATGGATCCGCGTCGCCTGCTTCAAGATGGACCCGCTCCGTACCGGATGGAAGAAGATCGAAGATGCCGCTTGGAGAAGATGTTTGCCGGTCCGGATGTCCTCTTCTTGCCGGATAGGAGGAAGACTTTGGAGCCTCTTCTGGACCTCTTCAGCACCGGATTATGGATCGCCAACCCCGCTTGGGTTGGATGAAGATGTTGGAGCCAGGACGGATCGGTGATACCTGGATGGTGAAGACAAGGTAGGAAGATCTTCAGGGGCTTAGTGTTAGGTTTATTTAAGGGGGGTTTGGGTTAGATTAGGGGTATGTGGGTGGTGGGTTGTAATGTTGGGGGGGGGGTATTGTATTTATTCTTTTACAGGCAAAAGAGCTGAAATTCTTGGGGCATGCCCCGCAAAGGGCCCTGTTCAGGGTTGGTAAGGTAAAAGAGCTTGTAACTTTTTTAATTTAGAATAGGGTAGGGAATTTTTTATTTTGGGGGGATTTGTTATTTTATTAGGGGGCTTAGAGTAGGTGTAATTAGTTTAAAATTGTTGTAATATTTTTCTTATGTTTGTAAATATTTTTTTATTTTTTGTAACTTAGTTCTTTTTTATTTTTTGTACTTTAGCTAGTTTATTTAATTGTATTTATTTGTAGGAATTGTGTTTAATTAATTTATTGATAGTGTAGTGTTAGGTTAATTGTAGGTAATTGTAGGTAGTTTATTTAATTATTTTATTGATAGGGTAGTGTTAGGTTTAATTATATCTTAGGTTAGGATTTATTTTACAGGTAAATTTGTTATTATTTTAACTATTTTAGCTATTAAATAGTTCTTAACTATTTAATAGCTATTGTACCTAGTTAAAATAAATACCAAGTTGCCTGTAAAATAAATATTAATCCTAAAATAGCTACAATATAATTATAATTTATATTGTAGCTATATTAGGATTTATTTTACAGGTAAGTATTTAGCTTTAAATAGGAATCATTTATTTAATAAGAGTTAATTTATTTCGTTAGATGTAAATTATATTTAAGTTAGGGGGGTGTCAGTGTTAGGGTTAGACTTAGCTTTAGGGGTTAATCAATTTATTAGAATAGCGGTGAGCTCCGCTCGGCAGATTAGGGGTTAATAATTGAAGGTAGGTGTCGGCGATGTTAGGGAGTGCAGATTAGGGGTTAATACTATTTATGATAGGGTTAGTGAGGCGGATTAGGGGTTAATAACTTTATTATAGTAGCGCTCAGGTCCGCTCGGCAGATTAGGGGTTAATAAGTGTAGGCAGGTGTCGGCGACGTTGAGGGGGGCAGATTAGGGGTTAATAAATATAATATAGGGGTCGGCGATGTTAGGGCAGCAGATTAGGGGTACATAGGGATAACGTAGGTTGCGGCGGTTTACGGAGCGGCAGATTAGGGGTTAAAAAAAATATGCAGGGGTCAGCGATAGCGGGGGCGGCAGATTAGGGGTTAATAAGTGTAAGGGTAGGGGTGTTTAGACTCGGGGTACATGTTAGAGTGTTAGGTGCAGACGTAGGAAGTGTTTCCCCATAGGAAACAATGGGGCTGCGTTAGGAGCTGAACGCTGCTTTTTTGCAGGTGTTAGGTTTTTTTTCAGCTCAAACAGCCCCATTGTTTCCTATGGGGTATCGTGCACAAGCACGTTTTTGAGGCTGGCCGCGTCCGTAAGCAACTCTGGTATCGAGAGTTGCATTTGCGGTAAAAATGCTCTACGCTCCTTTTTTGGAGCCTAACGCAGCATTTGTTTGAACTCTCGATACCAGAGTTAAATTTATGGTGCGGCCAGAAAAAAGCCTGCGGAGCGTTAACAGCCCTTTTACCGCCAAACTCCAAATCTAGGCCTTAGTGTTTAAAATAAATATTAGCCTATATATAAAAAAAAAAAAAATGCTAAGTCTAGAAGGCCTTGTCATGCAGTCCTCTAGGATGGCTTAACTAGGGCTAGAAGTTTAATCACCCACATATTTCAAATGATTTAGAGGACCATTTAATTAGAATTGAGTATGCAAAGAAATATAGACCTAAGGTAGAGTATATCTCATAACATATCTAGACAGTCTCAAACGATTTGAGGCCTTCATATTTGAGCCATGGGAGAGCAGGTATAATATAGCATGATATAAGGACTGTAGGTTGTTACCCAAAATTACTATACATAACTTCACTATAGTTAGTACCATTGGGACATAAAGGGGCCAAAAGTCTGAGGTGAAATGAGAACTTAGGGGAGATTACAAAGAGGACTTAAATTTAACAAAAGCCCTGTATCCATGCATGACTTAATAGACTAGTGGGCACCTGGGCATTTGGGACCATATATATGCAAACAAATCATGTGACAGTTATAATATAGTGATAAAGAGTTACATAGGATTCATAACCATCAGCGGTAACATAATGGTGACTTGGGAAAAAAAGAAAAAAGATAAAAGGGACTGAGCAACAGAAGTTTACCTGTCAGAGCCATAATATGCCCACTCTAATTAAAATATATGCTCAGTTATCAACTGAATTAACAGGACAATTGTAAATATTGAACATAAGATAACAAAATAAAAGAACCAGTCCGGTATCAAATGAAGCTACACGGGTCTGTGTCAGCAAATGTTATTGAAAGTCAGCCCACCCCAGAACCTTTGGGCATGTAACCGCTCTGTATTAGGGAATTTAGCCTGAGGGTCATGGGAGGCCCTGTAGTTCAGATCGGCAATTAGACTCATGCTTACATAGTTATTAAGGCTAGTCATCTGTAGCCCAGCGAGGGAATCCGAATCCCTCAGAGCGATCTTGCTATGCGATCCAGATTGCACATTACTCAGTAGGGATTCTGGCTTAGACAATTTGAGATATCTGTAGAGCTGGGTCGTGAACCGGGGACTTGATCTCATTTCTCCATCTAGGCGCCAATCTCTCTGAATGATGTCGGTGCTCCTCGTGACCAAGTGAAGATCCGTAGTTGTCAGAGAGCTAGGAACAGGAGGGCTATATTCAAGAAGGTGATGTGCAGATACGTCTTCTTTGGCTCCCGCCTTGACCGGCCGCCTTGAGGCAAGAGCCGGGCGAGTGGCGGCATAGTCAGGAGTGACGTCAGGCTGCTGGGGTAATGCGAAATGGCCTCGACCGGTAATGTCCGCCATCTTGTCGTGTCGGAGGGGGTGGGTTCCCGAAGAAGGTGAGTTGTTGAGATCCCCCTCTGACATGTTAGGTAAGTCCTCCCGGTCAAGAGACAGACATTGAGAGAGTATGTTGAACTGGTTATCCATGCGGAGTCCCAGCACGGTTAGTGCGTCTAAGACTAGGAAGTCCATCTTCTCGGCTGGGTGGGTGGTCAGATCTGCCTTCTAGAGGTAAGCCTTAGGAGAGGGTCCAGAAGCTGAGTGTAATAGGCTCCGGTAGAGACGGTGAGAGAGGAAGACCCTTCACAGAATCAGGGGTATCGCTATGCCTCTGCCGTCGGCACCTCTCTGGTCCTGTTTGTGTCCTTCTGCTAGCTATTCCCAAAGATGGTCAGCAATGTCCAATATGTAATCTTACATCCCATGTATCATATGAGATGTTCTTTTAGGGCTATATAGTGGTCTTTGGAGAGTTATTAGAGCAGGAGCTCTTAGTACCTGCGTCTGCTCAGCTCCACAGTTGGCTCCGCCCCCAACTCTGGTAACCTTAATCGCATTCCTCTTACATCTAAAAACCCCTCCCCCTTCACTTGTGCACTCTGGAACTCTCGCTCTGTTTGCAACAAGCTCACTTCTATCCATGATCTCTTTAGCTCCCACTCTCTTAACCTTCTGGCTCTTACAGAAACCTGGCTCTCTGCTTCAGACACAGCATCCACTGCTGCACTGTCACATGGGGGTCTCCATTTCAGCCACACTCCTAGGTCTGGCAATAGACAAGGAGGTGGTGTCGGTATTTTATTTTCCTCTTGTTGCACCTTCCAACAAATACAGCCCTTCTCTTCACTCACATTTTCTTCATTTGAAGCACACATGATTCGGTTATTCTCTCCCCTCTCTATACGTGTTGCAGTCATATACCGCCCCCCTGGCTCCCCAACTCAATTTTTAGATCACTTTGCTGCCTGGCTTCCTTATTTCCTTTCCTCGGACACCCCTGCCCTCATTCTTGGTGACTTTAACATCCCTCTTGACAATCCCAATGCCTCCTCTGCAATACAACTTCTTCAACTGACTTCCTCTTTCGGCCTGTCACAATGGACTGACTCTCCCACTCACAAAGATGGTCATTCCCTTGATCTTTCAAATTTAACAAACTCCCCTTTTCCTCTCTCTGACCATCATCTCCTAACTTGTAACATCACTTCCCTACCTACAACTCCCCCTCCCTCTACCCCTCACACCAAACTTCACAGAAGCACTAAGTCACTAGATCTGCATCAGCTCGCTAGCTCTCTCAAACCTCTCCTCTCATCCATCACCTCCTTTTCCTGCCCTGACCAATCTATCTGCCAGTATAATTCCACCCTTACATCGGTCATTGACACTCTGGCCCCTCCAACCTTAGCTCAGAAACCACACTCTCATCCTCAGCCCTGGCATACTCCTCTGACACGATACCTATGCAGATGCTCCCGTACTGCTGAGCGACATTGGAGGAAATCTCGGAGTTCAGCTGACTTTCTTCACTACAAGTTCATCCTGAACTCCTACTATTCTGCCCTTAATCTTTATAAGCAACAATATTTTTCTAATCTCATCGCTACTCTTTCCTCTAACCCTAAACGTCTGTTCAACACGTTCAACACTCTTCTCCGCCCACCCCCACCTCAAAACACAACCTCTCTCTCAGCTCAAGATTTTGCAAGCCACTTCAACAACAAAATTGACTCCATCAGAAGTGAAATCAGCTCTCAACATACTTCCAATCTCCCACCCCCTCAAAAGCTCACGATCACCCAAAACCCAAATATCCAAAAATGCAGCTCTTTTGCCCCTGTTAATGAGGATGAAGTTTCTGCCCTTATACTGTCCTCCCACTTCACTACCTGTCCCCTCGACCCCATCCCCTCACAGCTACTCCCCTCCCTCTCTTCTACCCTCACCCCCATACTCACACACATTTTCAACCTCTCCCTCAGCACTGGTATATTTCCCTCATATCTAAAACATGCACTGGTCACACCTATCCTCAAAAAACCTTCCCTTGATCCAACCTCCCCTTCCAGTTACCGCCCTATTTCCCTACTCCCTCTTGCCTCAAAGCTCCTCAAAAAGCTAGTTTACGCACGTCTATCCCATTTCCTTACACTAAACTCTCTTCTTGACCCACTGCAATCTGGATTTCATTCCCATCACTCTACAGAGACAGCAATTGTCAAGGTTACAAATGACCTACTTACAGCAAAATCCAAAGGCCACTTCTCTCTGCTTATCCTCCTTGACCTGTCTGCAGCCTTTGACACTGTTGACCGCCCTCTTCTGCTCCAAACCCTCCAATCCTTCGGCATCTGTGACACAGCTCTCTCATGGTTCTCTTCCTATCTGACTAACCGTACATTTAGTGTAGCCTTCTCCGGAGCATCCTCTGCCCCGTTACCACTTTCTGTTGGGGTACCTCAAGGCTCTGTCCTTGGTCCCCTTCTCTTCTCAATCTACACGTCGTCACTAGGTTCCTTAATAAAGTCCCATGGGTTTCAATACCATTTGTATGCCGATGACACCCAAATCTACCTCTCTGCACCAGACCTACCTCCTTCCTTACTAACCCGTGTCACTAACTGTCTTTCTCACATCTCATCTTGGATGTCCTCTCACTACCTTAAGCTAAATCTCTCCAAAACTGAACTCCTTATTTTTCCCCCTTCTTCCAATGTCTCCACCCCCAAAATTTCTATAACTGTTGATAATTCCATCATTACCCCTACCCCGCTCGCCCGATGTCTTGGGGTCACACTTGACTCAGATCTTTCCTTCACTCCTCACATCCAGTCCTTGGCTAAAGCCTGCCGCTTCCACCTTAAAAACATTGCTAAAATTAGACATTTCCTTACACAAGATACAACCAAGATTTTAATCCACTCTCTCATCCTTTCCCGCCTCGACTACTGCAATTCCGTCCTCTCTGGTCTACCTAGCTGCCGCATAGCTCCTTTACAATCCATTATGAATGCCTCTGCCAGGCTCATCTTCCTTACTCGTCGCTCTTCATCTGCTGCACCTCTCTGCCAATCCCTTCACTGGCTTCCTCTTGCCTCTAGGATTAAACATAAAATCCTCACCCTGACATATAAAGCTCTCAACTGCACTGCTCCTCCCTACATCTCAGAACTTGTCTCTAGATACTCTCCCTCCCGTCCCCTTCGATCAGCTCAGGATCTCCTCCTCTCGTCCTCTCTTGTTACTTCCTCACTTTCCCGTTTACAGGACTTCTCCAGACTGGCCCCCATCTTGTGGAATTCCCTGCCTCGCTCCATAAGACTCTCCCCTAGTTTTAACAGCTTCAAGCACTCCCTAAAAACTCTACTATTCAGGGATGCATACAAATATTGGAAATCTAATAAATCCCCTAATTTTACTGAGTTCTTCCAGAAACTATTTCTGATTATCTACTCACACACAGGTAATTACAGGAATTGTACAAATTAAACTTAACTTTTACTAAACATAAGTTAAAAGAGCTTGTAACTTATTTTTAGTAAAAGTTATGTTTTATTTGTACAATTCCCTGTAATTACAAGTGTGTGAGTAGATTATTAAGACATGGCACATGATAAGAGTCCTTTAAATATTTTACTTTTTTCCTTCTTTCTTTGAGGGAAATTTGTATATTAAAATATATATTAAAGATATAAGGTACTCTTCCACTACATATCCTGTATGTATAAAAGTGTAGATAAGTATAATTGATGCATGTGGATCTCTTGAGGGATATTGCAATTATTTTTTCAATACATATAGTATATACCTATATTATATATATATATATATATATATATATATATATATATATATATAGTAAATATTATTTCAACTTCTTTACCAAAGCCCATACGTTGCTCCTCACGTAAATGCAGTAAAGTATTTTCTGTGTGCTCTGGTAAACATACAAATGCAAAGTATTTAATCACATAATGATAATTAAAAAAAAGCCTTACTTATTAATTTTTAAATTACAATGAGGTATTACTTACAGGTACTATCAGCCTATATAGTCCTATTGTTGTTTTAGGTTTTGTATATACAAATCCCAAAGCATTATCATTATGTATACACAATTTAATGATAAATAAAAATACCATTCTACAGAATCAGAAATAATTTGCACAAATTAATTAAGTTCTCTCTCCCTAGACTTCTATAAACAAGAGGGATCTATCAGGGGAGTGGGCTATGTGTGTGAGGGAGAAAGAATGGTATTGTTATATGTCTGTATATAGGATACTGGGAAGGGTGGATCAGAGTGATGTGTATGTATGTGTGTAAATATGTGTGTATGAATGTGTGTGCATAAATGTGTGTGTGTGTATAGTAGTACCCGTGGGGGGGGGGGCACAGCAGCAGAACGCAGGTAACTAACAGCCATAAACTACCTATTAACCCCTAAACTGAGGCCCTCCTGCATCGCAAACACTAAAATACAATTATTAACCCCTAATCTGTCGCTCCGGACATCACCGCCACTATAATAAACATATTAACCCCTAAACCGCCGTACTCCTGCATCGCAAACACTAGTTAAATATTATTAACCCCTAATCTGCTGTCCCTAACATCGCCGCAACCTACATTACTGTTATTAACCCCTAATCTGCTGCCCCCACTATACTAAAGTTACAAACCCCTAAACCTAACCCTAAGTCTAACCCTAACCTTAACACCCACTAACTTTAACATAATTAAAATAAATCTAAATAAAAATTACAATTAATACCTAAATAATTCCTATTTAAAACTTAATACTTCACTGTAAAATAAACCCTAAGCTAGCTACAATATAACTAATAGTTACATTGTATTTATTAACTATTTACTAGCTACCTAGCTAAAATAAATACAAATTTACCTGTAAAATAAAACCTAACCTGAGTTACACTAACACCTACAATTAAATAAATTACATTAATTAAATACAATTAACTAATTTACAAAAAAACCCACTAAATTACACAAAATAAAAAAGAAATTATCAAATATTTTAACTAATTACACCTAATCTAATAGCCCTATCAAAATAAAAAAGTCCCCCCAAAATAAAATAAAAACCCTAGCCTAAACTAAACTGCCAATAGCCCTTAAAAGGGCCTTTTGCGGGGCATTGCCCCAAAGAAATCAGCTCTTTTACCTGTAAAAAAAATACAAACAACCCCCCAACAGTAAAACCCACCACCCACACAACCAAACCCCTCAAATAAAATCCTATCTAAAACCCTAAGCTCCCCATTGCCCTGAAAAGGGCATTTAGATGGGCATTGCCCTTAAAAGGGCATTAAGCTTTTTTTCCTTGCCCAAACCCTAAGCTAAAAATAAAACCCACCCAATAAACCCTTAAAAAAAACTAACACTAACCCCTGAAGATCCACTTACAGTTTTTGAAGACCGGGCATCCATCCTCAACGAAGCAGCAGCAGTCCTCAGTGAAGCCGGCAGAAGTCTTCATCCAAGCAGGCCGAAGTCTTCATCCAAGTCAGCAGAAGTCTTCATCCAGACGGCATCTTCTATCTTCATCCATCCGGTGCGTAGCGGCTCCATCTTCAAGACATCCGGAGCGGAGCATCCTCTTCTTCCGACGGCTAACAAAGAATGAAGGTCCCTTTAAGGGACGTCATCCAAGATGGCATCCCTTGAATTCTGATTGGCTGATTGATTAATTGGTTAATTGAGCTTGCATTCTATTGGCTGATTGATAGAATTCTATCAGCCCTTTTAAGGGCAATGCCCATCCAAATGCCCTTTTCAGGGCAATGGGGAGCTTAGGTTTTTTAGATAGGATTTTATTTGGGGGGTTTGGTTGTGTGGGTGGTGGGTTTTACTGTTGGGGGGTTGTTTGTATTTTTTTACAGGTAAAAGAGCTGATTTCTTTGGGGCAATGCCCCGCAAAAGGCCCTTTTAAGGGCTATTGGCAGTTTAGTTTAGGCTAGGGTTTTTTTTTATTTTGAGGGGCTTTTTCATTTTGATAGGGCAATTAGATTAGGTATAATTAGTTTAAATATTTGATAATTTCTTTTTTATTTTGTGTAATTTAGTGTTTATTTTTTTGTAATTTAGTTAATTGTATTGAATTAATGTAATATATTTAATTTTAGTGTAATGTTAGGTGTTAGTGTGAGACAGGTTAGGTTTTATTTTACAGGTAAATTTGTATTTATTTTAACTAGGTAGTTAGTAAATTGTTAATAACTATTTACTAACTAGTCTATCTAGTTAAAATAAATACAAACTTAGCTGTGAAATAAAAATAAAACCTAAGCTAGCTACAATATAACTAATAGTTATATTGTTGCTAGCTTAGGGTTTATTTTATTGGTAAGTATTTAGTTTTAAATAGGAATTATTTATTTAATGATAGCAATTCTTATTTAGATTTATTTTAATTATATTAAAGTTAGGGGTGTTAGGGTTAGGGTTGGACTTAGGGTTAGGTTTAGGGGTTAATATATTTATTTAGTGTTAGTGATGTGGGGTTACTGAAAATGTAGGATCTCTCCTCTGCAAATATAGTGCTGTATGTATATTATGTGACACCGCTGCTACACGCTAGCGTTTAAAAGGAACAGTCCCAAATGGCCATTGCCACTGTGCTGCTTAAAGGAACAAATGTCCCACTCTTACCCCCTCAACTCCGTTCAGTCTGGTCCTGGGGAAGAAGAAGGCTGTGTCCAGTGATTCCCTTTGTATCAGGTATCGCTACTTGAGCGTGCTTCTCATTTCCTAGTGCCTGTGTAGATTTTCGGACACCTCCACTAGCCAATTCAATCCCTCCTCAGATGTCTACTGAGGAGGGGGGGGTGCGTCCTCTGCTCCTTGGCTTCCGATTGGGTACAGCCCATCAAGCAGTGTGGCCAAACGGGGTTTCTGGGAATAGTAGGAGTTATCTCCCAAGTTACCATGCTAACTCGCTATGTGGTCAAGAGCAAATGTAAACAAACAAAGAGGTAGCAGAGCACCATTAAAAAGTAAAACAAAAATCTTTATTAATCCAAATCTGGTAGTAAAACAGCGAAAACAGTGGTGGTATTGTTCTAGTAGGAGTCAGCTCATACAGACCTGTCATATGAACACTTCTTGCTGAAACATTCCTAACGGTACGGTGTAAATGAGTTGCCACTGTGTAACCCTGTGTACACTGTATATAAACCCTATATCCAAATTCTATCAACTTCATGTTAAGCTATTGAAGGAGTGATGCCAGTCCAACAGAATACCAATCTGAAGCATATATGCTCCCCTAAGGAGCTTCTAGAGACCATATGTGCTCAGAAATTTCACTCACTATATAAGGGGGTAACAAACAGGTATCTGGGAGATGACCCGATTATTGGTTTTAGGATATATATAAATTAATCCCAAAATATATATATGGGTTTTACTGTTGGGGGGTTGTTTGTATTTTTTTTTTTACACGTAAAAGAGATGATTTCTTTGGGGCAATGCCCCGCAAAAGGCCCTTTTAAGGGCTATTGGCAGTTTAGTTTAGGCTAGGTTCTTTTTTATTTTTGGGGGGCTTTTTTTATTTTGATAGGGCTATTAGATTAGGTGTAATTAGTTAAAATATTTGATAATTTTGTTTTTATTTTGTGTAATTTTGTGGTTTTTTTTGTAATTTAGTTAATTGTATTTAATTAATGTAATTTACTTAATTGTAGTGCAAGGTTAGGTGTTAGTGTAACTCAGGTTAGGTTTTATTTTACAGGTAACTTTGTATTTATTTTAACTAGGTAGCTAGTAAATAGTTAATAACTATTTACTAACTAGTCTACCTAGTTAAAATAAATACAAACTTAGCTGTGAAATAAAAATAAAAGCTAAGATAGCTACAATGTAACTATTAGTTATATTGTAGCTAGCTTAGGGTTTATTTTATAGGTATTTAGTTTTAAATAGGAATTATTTAGTTAATGATATTAATTTTTATTTAGATTTATTTTAATTATATTAAAGTTAGAGGCATTACTGTTAGGGTTAGACTTAGGGTTAGGTTTAGGGGTTTATAACTTTAGTATAGTGGCGGCAACGTTGGGGGCGGCAGATTAGGGGTTAATAAGTGTAGGTAGGTAGCAACTACATAGGGGCAGCAGATAAGGGGTTAATAAATGTAGGTAGGTGGCGTCAATGTTGGGGCGGCAGATTAGGGGTTAATAAGTGTAGGTAGGTAGCAACAACATTGGGGGCAGCATATTAGGGGTTAATAAGTGTAGGTAGGTGGCAGCGATGTTAGGGGCGGCAGATTAGGGGTTAATAAGTGTAGGTAGGTGACAGCAATGTTAGGGTCGGCAGATTAGGGGTTAATAAGTGTAGGTAGGTGACGGCGACATTGGGGACGGCAGATTAGGGGTTAATAACTGTAATGTAGGTGGCGGCGATGTTAGGGGCGGCAGATTAAGGGTTAATAAATGTAGGATCGGTGTCAGCGATGTCGGGGGCGGCAGATTAGGGGTTAATAAGTGTAATGTAGGTGTCGGCAATGTCGGGGGCGGCAGATTAGGGGTTAATAAGTGTAATGTAGGTGTCGCCAATGTCAGGGGCAGCAGATTAGGGGTGTTTAGACTCGAGGTTTATGTTAGGGTGTTAGGTGTAAACATAAATTTTGTTTCCCCATAGGAATCAATGGGGCTGCATTACGGAGCTTTATGCTCCTTTATTGCAGGTGTTAGGCTTTTTTTCAGCCGGCTCTTCCCATTGATGTCTATGGGGAAATCATGCACGAGCACGTAAAACCAGCTCAAAGCAGCGCTGGTATTGGAGTGCGGTATGGAGCTCAATTTTGCTCATCGCTCACATATTGCCTGCTAACGCCGGGTTTATGAAAACCTGTAATAGCAGCGCTATAGGGAGGTGAGCAGTGACAATAACTTGCAAGTTAGCACCGAGTCGCTCATAATGCAAAACTCGTAATCTAGCCGTCTGTCTTTAGCATTACAATAGATGCTTCTGATTGAGTGTTTTGAGTATGACTTAATCTGTTTGTGCGGTGTGAGTGTGTGCGGTGTGTGTATATGTGTATGCGTCTGTTTGGTGAAAATGATTAGTGCCCCCCCAGTTTTTACTATGGTATCTTATGTGCCCCCCCATATATTATTCCTAGAGTCGCAACTGGTTGCAGATGCCGAAGGAATGGAGGGTTTGGAGCAAAAGAGGGTGGTCGACAGTATCAAAGGCTGCAGACAGATCAAGGAGGATATGTAGAGGTGGTCTTTTGATTTTGCTGTAAATAGGTCGTTGGTAACCTTAACAATTGCTGTCTCTGTGGAGTGTAGGGGGCCAAATCCAGATTGCAGTGGGTCAAGGAGGAAGTTTTATGTAAGGAAATGGAATAGACTTGCATATACTAACTTTTCAAGAAGCTTTAAGGCAAGAGGGAGTAGGGAAATAGGGCAGTCATTGGATGGGGAGGTTGGATCGAAAGAAGGTTATTTGAGGATAGATGTGACCAGTGCATGTCTAAGAGATGAGGGAAATATACCAGTGCTGAGGGAGAGATTGAAGATGTGTGTGAGTATATGGGTAAGGGTAGAAGAGAGGGAGTAGCTGTGAGGGCATGGGGTCGAGGGGACAGGTAGTGAGGTGAGAGGATAGTATAAGGGCAGAAACTTCTTCCTCTGTAACAGGGGCAAAAGAGCTACATTTTTGGCTATGTGGGTTTTGGATGATTATGAGCTTTTGGTAGGGGGAGACGGTAGTATGTTGCAAGCCGATTTCATTTCTGATGGAGTCGATATTGTTGTTGAAGTAGCTGTCAAAATCTTGAGCTGGGAGAGAAGCTGTAGTGGGAGGTGGGGATGGGCGGAGAAGAGTGTAGAAAATAAGCGAATCATGTGTGTTTTGAATGAAGAAAATGTGAGGTAAGAGAAGGGCTGTATTTGTTGAAAGGTGCAATGAGAGGAAAGTAAAATACCAACACCACCTCCTTATTATCAGACCTAGGAGTGTGGCTGAAGTGAAGACCGACATGTGACAGTGCGGCAGAGGAAGCTGTGTCTGAAGGAGAGAGCCAGGTTTAAACATAGAAACATAGATATTGATGGCAGATAAGAGCCATAGGCCCAGCAAGTTTGCCCGATATTACCTAACAGTATAAACGTATCTAGTTTGTAGGATAGCCATATGCTTGTCCCATGCATTTTTAAAGTCCCCCACAGTGTTTGTTGCTACTACCTCTTGAGGAAGTTTATTCCATAAATCAATCACTCTTTCTGTAAAAAAGTGCTTCCTCAAATTACTCCTGAATCTACTACCCTTTAGTTTAAGATCATGACCCCTTGTTCTTGAATTTTCCATTTTATGTAAAATACCCACAGCCTCAGTTTTACTAAGCCCTTTAACGTACTTGAAAGTTGCTATCATATCACCTCTTTCCCTTCTCTCCTCTAAGCTATACATATTTAGGTCATTGAGCCTATCCTGGTTAGTTTTATTTTTTAGACCATGTACCATTTTGGTAGCCCTCCTTTGCACAGATTCAAGTTTGTTGAAGATATGACCTTCAGAAGGATATTAACAAACTTGAATCTGTGCAAAGGAGGGCTACCAAAATGGTAGGTTTCTGTGAGAGCCAGAAGATTGAGAGAGTTTGAGATAAAGAGGTCATGGATAGAAGTGAGCTTGTTGCAAACAGAGTGAGAGTTCCATAGTGCACAAGTAAAGGGGGTGGTGGCTTTAGATGCAAGAGTAATAAGATTAAGGTTACCAGAGTTTTGCTTTTGAAGTTTATTGAAGGGCACATGTGGGTGTGAAGGGCTCCGCTATAATCTCTTTAACACAGAATACCATGGGAACAAAACAAATTTGATAATACAAGTAAATGTGAAACTTTTTAAAAATGTTATGTTCTGTCTGAATCACAAAATAACATTTTTGGGTTTCACATCCTTTTAAGAAATATTAGTGAGCTGCCCTTAATGAGATGCACAGTTCCTAAGGTAAAAATTGTTTTTAAAATAATCCCTAAGGGGCCTCATAATTCTGACAAGGCTATATATAGAATCTGGTCAAACTAGAAAGCTTTAGAGAATCAGGCCCTAATTTAAAGTGGGCCCATTGATCACCGGCATGGAGAAATCACACAAAATTTGGGGTATTTTTTTTACCTTATTTTGCATAGTGAGATAAGCATCTTTCAAGGTAAAATGTAAGTTTCTACATTTTTTTGAGGGACCTCGCTGTATTGATGAGACTTGTTAGATCATCTCGTCTGAGTGGAGAGCTTTAGATAATCGGGACCAGTATCCTGAACTTCTACCAGGGCTCACTGGCACAAGCGGGACTCCTCCAGGTCAGAAAACCCACACGCATTTCACTCAAGCAGGGCTTCCGTGTTAATGATGTCATTTCTCACACATCCGCCATTAAATAGTGTGTCTCATTTCCCCTGGGTATTTTATTTATTACAAACTTTTGGCTAGATTACAAGTTTTGCGTTATGGCTCATAACGCTGTTTTTCACTACCGCTGCTATTACGAGTCTTGTAGGTATGGCTGTACCGCACACTTTTTTGGCCGTCACACAACGTAACTACTGCACCTTTCAAAAAGTCCTTTTTCAATGGGACTTCCATAGCGCAGGTATTACGAGTTTTGCCTGGGAGGCCAAAAAGTGAGCAGTACAGCCTATACCGACAAGATTCTTACCGCCATCTAAAGTCAGTAGTTATGGGTTTTACGCTACAAAGCTGTAGCATAAAACTCATAACTAAAGTGTTACAAAGTACACTAACACCCATAAACTACCTATTAACTAATAAACTGAGGCTCTCCTGCATTGCAAACACTAAAATAAAATTATTAACCCCTAATCTGCCACTCCGGACATTGCCGCCACTATAATAAACATATTAACCCCTAAACCGCCACACTCCCGCATCGCAAACACTAGTTAAATATTATTAACCCCTAATCTGCTGCCCCCAACGTCGCCGCAGCTTACATACACTTATTAACCCCTAAACCTCTGGCCTCCCACATCACTAAACAAACAAAGAAGTAGCGGAGCACCGGTAAAAAGTAAAACAAAAATCTTTATTAATCCAAATCTGGTAGTGAAACAACAAAAACAGTGGTGGTATTGTCCTAGTAGGAGTCAGCTCATACAGCTGACATGTTTTGGCGTATTGCCGTTATCAAAGCTGCTGATTTGCGAAGGTGATATTTACTCCTATAGGACAATAGTTAATTACATCATTTACATGTTAACTATTTTCTGTCCCACAGGAAACATAACATTATACCAAACCGTGCACCTATATTCCCAGTGTAATATTGTACTGTGCCCTGTATATCACTTAACCTAAATATATTAGTGTTGCCTGAATGTACAAATTGACTATTTCTGCAGACTTCAATGCTTGTGGAGTGACATGACTTTAAAAAAAAAACGACCCCGATCTTTAATCATCTACCAAAAGTCCACAAGTCTTTGGAGAATGTGGTTGGTAGACCTATAGTTAGTGGCATTGGCTCCCTTTTAGAACACACTTCGGAGTGGTTGGATCAAGTTTTGCAACCAATGGTATCCGAACTGTGGAGCTATGTGAAAGACACCATGCACATCCTAAAACTATTGGAGAACATAGAGTGGAGAGAGGGATATGTTTGGCTTACAGTGGATGTTAGATCACTTTACTCCTCCATCCCCCACGCTAAAGGCTTACAAAACTTAACTTACCATGGAGATGACCCTGATTTCTGTGAATATGTGATCCGAGTAGCAGAGTTTCTACTGTCACATAACTACTTTGAGGGGGTGTTCTACCTCCAGATTTGTGGGACTGCGATGGGGGAGAAGTTTGCCCCCTCTTATGCCAACCTATTCATGGGGTGGTGGGAGCAGGACCACATCTATGGAGGTGGGAGCCTCATCGACTCAAAAATAGTTTTTTATAGAAGGTTCATTGATGACCTTCTATTTATATGGAAGGGAAAGCAGAGTGAATTACCTTCTTTCATAGACTATCTGAATGACAATGACTTAGGACTAAGTTTCACTTTTGAGTCCAGTTCTACAAGCATCAACTACCTTGATGTAACACTCTCGGGAGTTAGCGGTGAGAAAATACATACTACGGCATATAGAAAGCCCATCTCGGGCAATACGTTGTTGGATGCAAAGAGCTGACACCCAAAGAGTGTATTTAAAGGCATCCTAAAGGGACAATTCATTCCCCTAAAAGGCAACTGCTCAGAGCTAGTACAATTCGAAACAGAGGCTGAACAATTGACCAAAAGATTGTACACCAGGGGCTACTGTAAAAATTCTATCAATATGACTCTAGAGGAGGTTAGAAAAATTGATAGGAAGAATTTACTATGCCCCAAACCAAGGAACAAGGTGAATAAGAATACACAAGATGGTCTTTATTTTATAACAGACCACTCTGATCAATATCCGCAGATTTGTGGCATAAATAAAAAACATTTCTCTATGCTTAAAGCGGACGAAGATCTGGCAGATCTATCAACCAAATCATGCCGGTTCATGTATCAGCATAATAAAACAATAGGAAACATTGTGTCTCCTACCAGACTTCCTGTAGAAAATGTTCAGGAATTGTCCTGGCTTACGCAGAAGGGGATTTTTAAGTGTCACAACAGGGACTGTGTAGCCTGCGAGAAGTTTGAGACAGGAAGCCAGTTTAGCTCAATGACTACAGGACAGGTTTTTCTAAAAAACATGTGTCTGAACTGCAGGTCAACTTATACAATATATCTTATTACCTGCATTAATTGCACCAAACAGTACGTGGGTCTCACTACACATGAGGTCAGGCCGAGAATCAGGGAACATCTCTCAAGTATCAGGGTGGGGAATGCGAGTACCCCCCTGGTACAGCACTTTGCAGATAAACATGGAAAAAATTCAGACACATTCCGTTGGACATGTATAGAAAAAGTCCTAAGACCTCCTAGAGGGGGAGACAGAGATAAGTTGCTTGCAAAACATGAGATCTTCTGGATTTTCACATTAAAAACCAGACATCCATCAGGTCTAAACTCAACGTATGATCTTATCAATTATTGGGAGTAATAATAAGACAGTTCATTAGTGCCTAGTAGAATACATTTCTCTCTAATTGATATGGATTTATCCTACTGACAATTATTCAGAAATTTTATACAGCTAGATACAGTTGAAATTTACCTACTTTGTAAAACTCTATAATTGTAAATATAAGATTTATTATAATTATTCATACTCAGGTATCTAAATTAATACTGCACTTCCATATGGCTCAATGCAATAAGGTTGCCCTGTAAATAGTCATACTGAAAAGCGACTCCCTATCCTTACTTACAACTAATTGGCTAAATTATGCAATTATGTAACCTTATTATTCAGTGTCAGGCTAAGAACCAGTAATAACTAACGAGATTACGAGTTTTTGTCATTAATGGTGTGCGGTGCAAACGCACAGTTTTCCCTCACCGCTCACCACAGACAATGCTGGTATTACGGGTCTTTAGAGACCCGGCGTTAGCCGCAAAAAAGTGAGCGTAGAGCAGAATTTAGCTCCACATCTCACCTCAATACCAGCGCTGCTTACGGTATCGGTAAGCTGGCAAAACGTGCTCGTGCACGATTTCCCCATAGGAATCAATGGGGCTGATTCGGCTGAAAAAAAGTCTAACACCTGCAAAAAAGCAGCGTTCAGCTCCTAACGCAGCCCCATTGATTCCTATGGGGAAACAAAAGTTATGTATACACCTAACACCCTAACATGAACCCCGAGTCTAAACACCCCTAATCTTACACTTATTAACCCCTAATCTGCCGCCCCGACATCGCCGCAATTTACATTATATTATTAACCCCTAATCTGCCGCTCCGGACACCGCCGCCACCTACATTATACTTATGAACCCCTAATCTGTCGCCCCCAACATCGCCGCAACTATAATAAAGTTATTAAACCCTAAACCTAAGTCTAACCCTAACCCTAACTCCCTAACTTAAATTTAATTTAAATAAATCTAAATAATATTACTATTATTAAATAAATTATTCCTATTTAAAACTAAATACTTACCTATAAAATAAACCCTAAGCTAGCTACAATATAACTAATAGTTACATTGTAGCTAGCTTAGGATTTATTTTTATTTTACAGGCAACTTTGTTTTTATTTTAGAAATTAGTTCAACACCTCTGATTGTAACAAAAATAGAACCCAATAATCGAAAAAACAGAAAGGCTGATGAAATAAGTGTTAAAACTTCACCTTTAATTGAAAATCCGTGAGTAAAAAACAAAGGCACAGCACACAGACCTGACTACCGCTGACGCGTTTCCTGCCCTATTGGGCACTTCATCAGAGCTACCTAACAGGTGTGTAAGGACTCCTTAAAAACAGGATGTAAGCCCTGCACACCTGCTGCATAATTAATTATAACAAAAAATGGAAATTTTGTGTGTATTGTGAAATAAACATCCAATCCAACGTGTAAAACAATAATAAACATTATGCATAATAAATAAACTTGAAAATATCGATCATAAACAAAAAATATATACATTATTATACACTAAGACTATGCTTTCATATAAAATTGTATCATTCAATAGGCACATTAGAAACGATAGTACAATTCAATGTGTGGGGGATAACAATTCTTACTGTAACTAAATACATGAATATTCGTCAATTAATAACATCCCAGTGTACTGAAGTTAATTTAAACATGTTGAAAACATATAATATGGAAATACAAAGAGGGAACTGATATTCTAATAAACCTTAGTAAATAAATAAACGATGTGAAATGTACATTGTATATACATGTATTAGGTAACACACAGAGATCATAAGCAGTTAAGTTTACCAATGTGTATTACATCATATAAAAATCAAATGCTATAAAGTATAAACACATTCAAAAAACATATACTGCCTGCTCTCCGGGTGACCAAACTTGAATAGTTTATCACTAAGATTTTATAAATAATCTGGGCGATATCAGAATTTATATCTATTATAAGTTCCAGATCCTAGGTCTATGTATTGTCAATGAACAATTTGATGTCACTTATTTTATTAATACCAAAAGGAGCACCGGTTTTTAAAGTGTGAATCCAGTAAACTTCTCGTTTACTCAGTGCTGCATATCTATTGCCTCCTCTGGGTCCTAGTTTAACTACCTCAATCCCTTGGAATGTAAAACCAGCTGAACTATTTCCATGTAAAGCAAAGTGCTTGGCCACAGGGGTTTTGGGAATTTCTGCTTCCAGGGAAAGTAAATGCTCTCTTATGCGATCTTTGAGCATTCTAGATGTTAACCCTGTATATTGATAATTACAAGACTTGCAGGTCAAAAGATATATAACAAAAGTAGAAGTGCAAGTAATATGCTCTTTAATCTTAAATGTTTGACCTGTACAAGTCGAGGTAAAAGTATCGCCACATGTGACATAGCTACAACTCTTACAAGGTCTGACATTGCATTTATAAAAGCCTGGTTTAGATGTTAACCAATTAGTTGACTGTGTGGTGTGTAAGCTCTTCTTGCTAAAATCCTTTCTAGCCATATCACCAATGGTTTTAGCTTTACGAGAGATAAAATTACATTTACTAGAGATGTGTTTTAGATCTGAATCCCTATCTAGGATTGGTAATCTATTCCTAATAATTCTACTGATGTCATCAAATTGTCTGCTGTAAGATGTAATAAAATTCACACCATCTTTTAATCCAATATCTTTAACCTTATCTTTCAGTAGACTATTTCTATCAAAATTACTCACTTGTTCCGATATCTTCAACAAACTTTGTTCATCATAGCCTCTCTCTTTCAGTCTAATAGTTAGATCTTCTGCATGTTTCTTATAACTCTCTATGTTGCTACAATTCCTCCGTAATCTGATATATTGACCTTTTGGTATCCCCTTTTTTAAGTGAAATGGGTGGCAAGAATCTGCTCTAAGAATAGTATTACCAGAGATCTCTTTCCTAAAGACCTCAGTAACAATGCCCTCTGCACTGTGACTAAGTTTAACATCTAAATATGGTATGGCATCCTTAGAGTGACTAAATGTAAAACTTAAGTTAGCATCATTCTGATTTAGATATTGCACAAATTCATCTAATATTCTATCGTCTCCACTCCATAATAAAAGCATATCATCTATAAAACGTGTATAATAGGTGATATGCTTCTTAAATGGATTTGCAACATTGAACAATTTCTTGTCCTCAAATTCAGCTAGATAGAGATTAGCATACGAGGGGGCAAATTTAGCCCCCATCGCAGTGCCTCTCTGCTGTAGAAAATACATGCCATCAAAAATAAAATAATTATGATGTAGCAAAAAGCTGGTTACTTGCAACATAAATTCTATTAGGCCTGAATCATAGTTCGAGTATTTAGACAGCATAGCTTTCATAGCCAATAAACCTTTATCGTGTGGTATACAAGAATATAAGGACACAGCATCTATTGTTACAAAGTTACAATCTGTATCACATTTACATTCTTGCAAAGATCTGATCAGGTGTTTAGTGTCACGTAAGAAACCTGGTAAAGATTGGACAACTGGCTGTAATTGTGCATCCAACCATTCCCCCAACCTCTCCCCCAGAGAGCCAATGGCAGATATAATAGGTCTCCCTGGGGGATTGGTTAAGCTTTTATGTACTTTAGGCAGGAACTTGAAAATTGGGATTCTAGGGTGTTCTACATATAATGTATCACATATACTGTTAGTGAAAATGTTTTTTTCTATACCATCATCTAACAAAGAAGAAAGTTCCCTTTGAAATTTGACTGTGGGATTAAAGGTTAATTTTTTATAAGTATCGATGTCACTCAGCTGTCTCATAGCTTCTTTAAGATATTGTTCTTTATTTAAAACAACAATTGAACCTCCCTTATCAGAATCCACTATCACCAGATCTTTATTGTTAGTTATTTTTTTTAGAGCATTCCATTCCCTCTTATTTAAGTTTCTATGTTTATTTGAACTACTTTTTAAATTCTTCTCAGCTAGTTCTGTTAAATCTTGTTCCACTATGGCATGAAAAACCTCTATGAGGTCTGTACGAGAATTTACTGGATAAAAGGTACTTTTTTTTAAATTTTTAACTACCTGTTGTTTAGTTTTATTTGTCTCATTCTCATTATCCATATTAAGATCACATAATGAAGCAATGTCACATAACTCTGAGAAATTACATTTTTCATTCAAAGACATAGTTACAGGAGGATCTAGTGGACTCTCATCATTACCCAATGTTGGGTCCTTGCTGAAGTGTTTCTTTAGTGTTATCTTACGGACAAATTTGTTCAAATCCATAATGGTGTCAAAAAGATTAAAGTCTTGTGTAGGTGAAAAGCCCAGACCTTTAGATAACACTACTTTCTCAAACTCATTTAATGGATGGTCCGAAAGGTTAATGATCTTTAGTTCTTGTAATTTTTGTTCTTCTTGAATTTCTGACGGCTTGGATACCTTGGTGCCTGCGAAGGGATAGGCACTTTGCTCTTGTCTTCTGTTGATAGTGATATCACCTCCCCGTTTTTTGGCCGTGCTCCCATCTCTTCTTCAGATCTCGATTTTGTTTTAATAGGTGTAGATGTCAACTTAGGTGTACTAGAAGCCACACTATTTGTGCTTTCACTATGTGAGTCCATGGTATCCAGACTTGTAAAAGTGACCTTTTTGTTCTTTCCTTTATCCTTTTTGCCATTCTTCTTTTTGCCATTGTTACTGGATTTATTGTTAGAATTTCTGTTTGTGGTGTTCCAATTATAAACAACTTCCAAATCATAATCTTTGCAATCTCTGCCATATTTCTTATATTTATTAGTAGATAATTCTTCTGCAGTCTTGTCCACAGTTTCCTTCAATTGTTCTTCAAATGGAGTATATTTCGAATCCTCTTTAAATACATCTAGCTGTAATTGCAGCTGATCCAGTTCTCCCAGTATTGTGTCCCTTTGTTCTCTTTTAAAGGTAACTAGTTTTTCCATTAAGATGATAGAACAATCTGAAAGAGCTTGGTTCCATTCCATCATGAATAGAGGAAACTCTTTATGAAATGCCGGAAATTTTTTTAACCTCAGTCCTCTGGGAATTTTTTTCTCTTTGATATACAAACTTAAAAATTCAATGTCCCACCACAATTTTAGTTCTTTAATGTGCAATTTTTCTTTTTTTGAAAACAATGATCCCAAGTCTACTTTAAAATCAATGTCTGGCGCTGTGCCTTTAAATAAGTTATCAAACAGTCTTTTTCTGTTATTTTCATCCTGGGCAGCCATATCTTATTGGAAAATATGTCAATCTCCAAAAATAAGAATATACAGATAACAAATTGTTTCAATTTAAAGCCTTAAATCAGTTGAATCACAGTCCCTGCAGGTGTGTATCGAAATCAGAAATGCAAACAGACAGCTCGGGCTGTGCAATTCAATACAAGGATCAAAAGCAAAAAATAATGTTAAATGAGCAGCACATTATATTCGTGTGTGCTAGCTGAGACAATGTATCGCTTTGTCCAATTATGAAACAATTGTAGTAAACCTGTGTTGATTGTTGCAATTGATTACCAAGACCGTTAACCCCTTACATTCGCAAGACTCATCGTTATGAATAAAACATAAGCTAGACAGTTCTAGCAATAACAAACTCACTTGATTCTGAGAATGAAATCCAATGTCAGATGAGATCCAGGAAAACGGAACTGTTATATTCACTGTTAGTAGCGCAATTTGTAGCAACAGTCACAGATACTGCCTGTATTCATAGCAGCATCACGGCTTGTTACACAGGTGTTGAGAAGGGCTCCCCTGCTAAGCCCTCGTTTGTAATGATAAGTAAACAGAAATTAGTTCAACACCTCTGATTGTAACAAAAATAGAACCCAATAATCGAAAAAAACTTTTGTTATATATCTTTTGACCTGCAAGTCTTGTAATTATCAATATACAGGGTTAACATCTAGAATGCTCAAAGATCGCATAAGAGAGCATTTACTTTCCCTGGAAGCAGAAATTCCCAAAACCCCTGTGGCCAAGCACTTTGCTTTACATGGAAATAGTTCAGCTGGTTTTACATTCCAAGGGATTGAGGTAGTTAAACTAGGACCCAGAGGAGGCAATAGATATGCAGCACTGAGTAAACGAGAAGTTTACTGGATTCACACTTTAAAAACCGGTGCTCCTTTTGGTATTAATAAAATAAGTGACATCAAATTGTTCATTGACAATACATAGACCTAGGATCTGGAACTTATAATAGATATAAATTCTGATATCGCCCAGATTATTTATAAAATCTTAGTGATAAACTATTCAAGTTTGGTCACCCGGAGAGCAGGCAGTATATGTTTTTTGAATGTGTTTATACTTTATAGCATTTGATTTTTATATGATGTAATACACATTGGTAAACTTAACTGCTTATGATCTCTGTGTGTTACCTAATACATGTATATACAATGTACATTTCACATCGTTTATTTATTTACTAAGGTTTATTAGAATATCAGTTCCCTCTTTGTATTTCCATATTATATGTTTTCAACATGTTTAAATTAACTTCAGTACACTGGGATGTTATTAATTGACGAATATTCATGTATTTAGTTACAGTAAGAATTGTTATCCCCCACACATTGAATTGTACTATCGTTTCTAATGTGCCTATTGAATGATACAATTTTATATGAAAGCATAGTCTTAGTGTATAATAATGTATATATTTTTTGTTTATGATCGATATTTTCAAGTTTATTTATTATGCATAATGTTTATTATTGTTTTACACGTTGGATTGGATGTTTATTTCACAATACACACAAAATTTCCATTTTTTGTTATAATTAATTATGCAGCAGGTGTGCAGGGCTTACATCCTGTTTTTAAGGAGTCCTTACACACCTGTTAGGTAGCTCTGATGAAGTGCCCAATAGGGCAGGAAACGCGTCAGCGGTAGTCAGGTCTGTGTGCTGTGCCTTTGTTTTTTACTCACGGATTTTCAATTAAAGGTGAAGTTTTAACACTTATTTCATCAGCCTTTCTGTTTTTTCGATTATTGGGTTCTATTTTTGTTACAATCAGAGGTGTTGAACTAATTTCTGTTTACTTATCATTACAAACGAGGGCTTAGCAGGGGAGCCCTTCTCAACACCTGTGTAACAAGCCGTGATGCTGCTATGAATACAGGCAGTATCTGTGACTGTTGCTACAAATTGCGCTACTAACAGTGAATATAACAGTTCCGTTTTCCTGGATCTCATCTGACATTGGATTTCATTCTCAGAATCAAGTGAGTTTGTTATTGCTAGAACTGTCTAGCTTATGTTTTATTCATAACGATGAGTCTTGCGAATGTAAGGGGTTAACGGTCTTGGTAATCAATTGCAACAATCAACACAGGTTTACTACAATTGTTTCATAATTGGACAAAGCGATACATTGTCTCAGCTAGCACACACGAATATAATGTGCTGCTCATTTAACATTATTTTTTGCTTTTGATCCTTGTATTGAATTGCACAGCCCGAGCTGTCTGTTTGCATTTCTGATTTCGATATACACCTGCAGGGACTGTGATTCAACTGATTTAAGGCTTTAAATTGAAACAATTTGTTATCTGTATATTCTTATTTTTGGAGATTGACATATTTTCCAATAAGATATGGCTGCCCAGGATGAAAATAACAGAAAAAGACTGTTTGATAACTTATTTAAAGGCACAGCGCCAGACATTGATTTTAAAGTAGACTTGGGATCATTGTTTTCAAAAAAAGAAAAATTGCACATTAAAGAACTAAAATTGTGGTGGGACATTGAATTTTTAAGTTTGTATATCAAAGAGAAAAAAATTCCCAGAGGACTGAGGTTAAAAAAATTTCCGGCATTTCATAAAGAGTTTCCTCTATTCATGATGGAATGGAACCAAGCTCTTTCAGATTGTTCTATCATCTTAATGGAAAAACTAGTTACCTTTAAAAGAGAACAAAGGGACACAATACTGGGAGAACTGGATCAGCTGCAATTACAGCTAGATGTATTTAAAGAGGATTCGAAATATACTCCATTTGAAGAACAATTGAAGGAAACTGTGGACAAGACTGCAGAAGAATTATCTACTAATAAATATAAGAAATATGGCAGAGATTGCAAAGATTATGATTTGGAAGTTGTTTATAATTGGAACACCACAAACAGAAATTCTAACAATAAATCCAGTAACAATGGCAAAAAGAAGAATGGCAAAAAGGATAAAGGAAAGAACAAAAAGGTCACTTTTACAAGTCTGGATACCATGGACTCACATAGTGAAAGCACAAATAGTGTGGCTTCTAGTACACCTAAGTTGACATCTACACCTATTAAAACAAAATCGAGATCTGAAGAAGAGATGGGAGCACGGCCAAAAAACGGGGAGGTGATATCACTATCAACAGAAGACAAGAGCAAAGTGCCTATCCCTTCGCAGGCACCAAGGTATCCAAGCCGTCAGAAATTCAAGAAGAACAAAAATTACAAGAACTAAAGATCATTAACCTTTCGGACCATCCATTAAATGAGTTTGAGAAAGTAGTGTTATCTAAAGGTCTGGGCTTTTCACCTACACAAGACTTTAATCTTTTTGACACCATTATGGATTTGAACAAATTTGTCCGTAAGATAACACTAAAGAAACACTTCAGCAAGGACCCAACATTGGGTAATGATGAGAGTCCACTAGATCCTCCTGTAACTATGTCTTTGAATGAAAAATGTAATTTCTCAGAGTTATGTGACATTGCTTCATTATGTGATCTTAATATGGATAATGAGAATGAGACAAATAAAACTAAACAACAGGTAGTTAAAAATTTAAAAAAAAGTACCTTTTATCCAGTAAATTCTCGTACAGACCTCATAGAGGTTTTTCATGCCATAGTGGAACAAGATTTAACAGAACTAGCTGAGAAGAATTTAAAAAGTAGTTCAAATAAACATAGAAACTTAAATAAGAGGGAATGGAATGCTCTAAAAAAAATAACTAACAATAAAGATCTGGTGATAGTGGATTCTGATAAGGGAGGTTCAATTGTTGTTTTAAATAAAGAACAATATCTTAAAGAAGCTATGAGACAGCTGAGTGACATCGATACTTATAAAAAATTAACCTTTAATCCCACAGTCAAATTTCAAAGGGAACTTTCTTCTTTGTTAGATGATGGTATAGAAAAAAACATTTTCACTAACAGTATATGTGATACATTATATGTAGAACACCCTAGAATCCCAATTTTCAAGTTCCTGCCTAAAGTACATAAAAGCTTAACCAATCCCCCAGGGAGACCTATTATATCTGCCATTGGCTCTCTGGGGGAGAGGTTGGGGGAATGGTTGGATGCACAATTACAGCCAGTTGTCCAATCTTTACCAGGTTTCTTACGTGACACTAAACACCTGATCAGATCTTTGCAAGAATGTAAATGTGATACAGATTGTAACTTTGTAACAATAGATGCTGTGTCCTTATATTCTTGTATACCACACGATAAAGGTTTATTGGCTATGAAAGCTATGCTGTCTAAATACTCGAACTATGATTCAGGCCTAATAGAATTTATGTTGCAAGTAACCAGCTTTTTGCTACATCATAATTATTTTATTTTTGATGGCATGTATTTTCTACAGCAGAGAGGCACTGCGATGGGGGCTAAATTTGCCCCCTCGTATGCTAATCTCTATCTAGCTGAATTTGAGGACAAGAAATTGTTCAATGTTGCAAATCCATTTAAGAAGCATATCACCTATTATACACGTTTTATAGATGATATGCTTTTATTATGGAGTGGAGACGATAGAATATTAGATGAATTTGTGCAATATCTAAATCAGAATGATGCTAACTTAAGTTTTACATTTAGTCACTCTAAGGATGCCATACCATATTTAGATGTTAAACTTAGTCACAGTGCAGAGGGCATTGTTACTGAGGTCTTTAGGAAAGAGATCTCTGGTAATACTATTCTTAGAGCAGATTCTTGCCACCCATTTCACTTAAAAAAGGGGATACCAAAAGGTCAATATATCAGATTACGGAGGAATTGTAGCAACATAGAGAGTTATAAGAAACATGCAGAAGATCTAACTATTAGACTGAAAGAGAGAGGCTATGATGAACAAAGTTTGTTGAAGATATCGGAACAAGTGAGTAATTTTGATAGAAATAGTCTACTGAAAGATAAGGTTAAAGATATTGGATTAAAAGATGGTGTGAATTTTATTACATCTTACAGCAGACAATTTGATGACATCAGTAGAATTATTAGGAATAGATTACCAATCCTAGATAGGGATTCAGATCTAAAACACATCTCTAGTAAATGTAATTTTATCTCTCGTAAAGCTAAAACCATTGGTGATATGGCTAGAAAGGATTTTAGCAAGAAGAGCTTACACACCACACAGTCAACTAATTGGTTAACATCTAAACCAGGCTTTTATAAATGCAATGTCAGACCTTGTAAGAGTTGTAGCTATGTCACATGTGGCGATACTTTTACCTCGACTTGTACAGGTCAAACATTTAAGATTAAAGAGCATATTACTTGCACTTCTACTTTTGTTATATATCTTTTGACCTGCAAGTCTTGTAATTATCAATATACAGGGTTAACATCTAGAATGCTCAAAGATCGCATAAGAGAGCATTTACTTTCCCTGGAAGCAGAAATTCCCAAAACCCCTGTGGCCAAGCACTTTGCTTTACATGGAAATAGTTCAGCTGGTTTTACATTCCAAGGGATTGAGGTAGTTAAACTAGGACCCAGAGGAGGCAATAGATATGCAGCACTGAGTAAACGAGAAGTTTACTGGATTCACACTTTAAAAACCGGTGCTCCTTTTGGTATTAATAAAATAAGTGACATCAAATTGTTCATTGACAATACATAGACCTAGGATCTGGAACTTATAATAGATATAAATTCTGATATCGCCCAGATTATTTATAAAATCTTAGTGATAAACTATTCAAGTTTGGTCACCCGGAGAGCAGGCAGTATATGTTTTTTGAATGTGTTTATACTTTATAGCATTTGATTTTTATATGATGTAATACACATTGGTAAACTTAACTGCTTATGATCTCTGTGTGTTACCTAATACATGTATATACAATGTACATTTCACATCGTTTATTTATTTACTAAGGTTTATTAGAATATCAGTTCCCTCTTTGTATTTCCATATTATATGTTTTCAACATGTTTAAATTAACTTCAGTACACTGGGATGTTATTAATTGACGAATATTCATGTATTTAGTTACAGTAAGAATTGTTATCCCCCACACATTGAATTGTACTATCGTTTCTAATGTGCCTATTGAATGATACAATTTTATATGAAAGCATAGTCTTAGTGTATAATAATGTATATATTTTTTGTTTATGATCGATATTTTCAAGTTTATTTATTATGCATAATGTTTATTATTGTTTTACACGTTGGATTGGATGTTTATTTCACAATACACACAAAATTTCCATTTTTTGTTATAATTAATTATGCAGCAGGTGTGCAGGGCTTACATCCTGTTTTTAAGGAGTCCTTACACACCTGTTAGGTAGCTCTGATGAAGTGCCCAATAGGGCAGGAAACGCGTCAGCGGTAGTCAGGTCTGTGTGCTGTGCCTTTGTTTTTTACTCACGGATTTTCAATTAAAGGTGAAGTTTTAACACTTATTTCATCAGCCTTTCTGTTTTTTCGATTATTGGGTTCTATTTTTGTTACAATCAGAGGTGTTGAACTAATTTCTGTTTACTTATCATTACAAACGAGGGCTTAGCAGGGGAGCCCTTCTCAACACCTGTGTAACAAGCCGTGATGCTGCTATGAATACAGGCAGTATCTGTGACTGTTGCTACAAATTGCGCTACTAACAGTGAATATAACAGTTCCGTTTTCCTGGATCTCATCTGACATTGGATTTCATTCTCAGAATCAAGTGAGTTTGTTATTGCTAGAACTGTCTAGCTTATGTTTTATTCATAACGATGAGTCTTGCGAATGTAAGGGGTTAACGGTCTTGGTAATCAATTGCAACAATCAACACAGGTTTACTACAATTGTTTCATAATTGGACAAAGCGATACATTGTCTCAGCTAGCACACACGAATATAATGTGCTGCTCATTTAACATTATTTTTTGCTTTTGATCCTTGTATTGAATTGCACAGCCCGAGCTGTCTGTTTGCATTTCTGTTTTTATTTTAACTTGGTACAATAGTTATTAAATAGTTATTAACTATTTAATAACTTCCTAGTTAAAATAAATACAAATATACCTGTAAAATAAATCCTAACCTAAGTTACAATTATACCTAACACTACACTATAATTAAATACATTACCTAAATTAACTACAATTAATTTCAATTAAATTAAATAAACTAAATTACGAACCCCCCCCCACTAAATTACAGAAAATGATGAAAAAATTATAAGTTTTTTAAACTAATTACACCTAATCTAATCCCCCTAATAAAATAAAAAAGCCCCCCAAAATAATAAAAATCCCTACCCTATACTAAATTACAAATAGCCCTTAAAAGGTCTTTTTGCGGGGCATTGCCCCAAAGTAATCAGCTCTTTTACCTGTAAAAAAAAGACAATACCCCCCCCAACATTACAACCCACCACCCACACACCCAACCCTACTCTAAAACCCACCCAATCGCCCCTTAATAAAACCTAACACTACCCCCTTGAAGATCACCCTACCTTGAGACATCTTCACCCAACCGGGCAGAAGTGGTCCTCCAGACGGTCCGAAGTCTTCATCCTATCCGGGCAGAAGAGATCCTCCAGACAGCCAGAAGTCTTCATCCAGGCGGCATCTTCTATCTTCATCCATCCGGAGCATAGCAGGTCCATCTTCAAGACATCCGACGCGGAGCATCCTCTTCTTTCCGACGACTAACACTAAATGATGGTACCTTTAAGTGACGTCATCCAAGATGGCGTCCCTTCAATTCCGATTGGCTGATAGAATTCTATCAGCCAATCGGAATTAAGGTAGAAAAAATCCTATTGGCTGATCCAATCAGCCAATAGGATTGAAGTTCAATCCTATTGGCTGATTAGAACAGCCAATAGGATTGAGCTCGCATACTATTGGCTGATTGGAACAGCCAATAGAATGCAAGCTCAATCCTATTGGCTGATTGGATCAGCCAATATGATTTTTTCTACCTTAATTCCAATTGGCTGATAGAATCAGCCAATCGAAATTGAAGGGACGCCATCTTGGATGACGTCACTTAAAGGTACCGTCATTTAGTGTTAGTCGTCGGAAAGAAGAGGATGCTCCACGTGGGATGTCTTGAAGATCGACCCGCTCTGCTCTGGATGGATGAAGATAGAAGATGCCGCCTGGATGAAGACTACTGGCCGCCTGGAGGACCTCTTCTGCCCGGATAGGATGAAGACTTCGGACCGTCTGGAGGACCACTTCTGCCCGGTTGGGTGAAGATGTCTCAAGGTAGGGTGATCTTCAAGGGGGTAGTGTTAGGTTTTATTAAGGGGGGATTGGGTGGGTTTTAGAATAGGGTTGGGTGTGTGGGTGGTGGGTTGTAATGTGTGGGGGGGTATTGTCTTTTTTTTTTACAGGTAAAAGAGCTGATTACTTCTTTCTCTTTCCACAGCCTCACACCTCACATCAGCACAGCCATTCTACAAGCATATCATCAGACTACAGAGATTTGAAAAAAAAACATAATTTATGTAAGAACTTACCTGATAAATTCATTTCTTTCATATTAGTAAGAGTCCATGAGCTAGTGACGTATGGGATATACATTCCTACCAGGAGGGGCAAAGTTTCCCAAACCTCAAAATGCCTATAAATACACCCCTCACCACACCCACAAATCAGTTTAACGCATAGCCAAGAAGTGGGGTGATAAGAAAAAAGTGCGAAAGCATAAAAAATAAGGAATTGGAATAATTGTGCTTTATACAAAAAAATCATAACCACCACAAAAAGGGTGGGCCTCATGGACTCTTGCTAATATGAAAGAAATGAATTTATCAGGTAAGTTCTTACATAAATTATGTTTTCTTTCATGTAATTAGCAAGAGTCCATGAGCTAGTGACGTATGGGATAATGACTACCCAAGATGTGGATCTTCCACGCAAGAGTCACTAGAGAGGGAGGGATAAAATAAAGACAGCCAATTCCACTGAAAATAATCCACACCCAAACTAAAGTTTAAATCTTATAATGAAAAAAAATGAAATTATAAGCAGAAGAATCAAACTGAAACTGCTGCCTGAAGTACTTTTCTACCAAAAACTGCTTCAGAAGAAGAAAACACATCAAAATGGTAGAATTTAGTAAAAGTATGCAAAGAAGACCAAGTTGCTGCTTTGCAAATCTGATCAACCGAAGCTTCATTCCTAAACGCCCAGGAAGTAGAAACTGACCTAGTAGAATGAGCTGTAATCCTTTGAGGCGGAGTTTTACCCGACTCGACATAAGCATGATGAATTAAAGATTTCAACCAAGATGCCAAAGAAATGGCAGAGGCCTTCTGACCTTTCCTAGAACCGGAAAAGATAACAAATAGACTAGAAGTCTTTCGGAAATTCTTAGTAGCTTCAACATAATATTTCAAAGCTCTAACCACATCCAAAGAATGCAAAGATTTCTCCTTAGAATTCTTAGGATTAGGACATAATGAAGGAACCACAATTTCTCTACTAATGTTGTTAGAATTCACAACCTTAGGTCAAAATTTAAAAGAAGTTCGCAACACCGCCTTATCCTGATGAAAAATCAGAAAAGGAGACTCACAAGAAAGAGCAGATAATTCAGAAACTCTTCTGGCAGAAGAGATGGCCAAAAGGAACAAAACTTTCCAAGAAAGTAATTTAATGTCCAATGAATGCATAGGTTCAAACGGAGGAGCTTGAAGAGCCCCCAGAACCAAATTCAAACTCCAAGGAGGAGAAATTGACTTAATGACAGGTTTTATACAAACCAAAGCTTGTACAAAACAATGAATATCAGGAAGATTAGCAATCTTTCTGTGAAAAAGAACAGAAAGAACAGAGATTTGTCCTTTCAAGGAACTTGCAGACAAACCTTTATCCAAACCATCCTGAAGGAACTGTAAAATTCTCGGAATTCTAAAAGAATGCCAGGAAAAATGATGAGAAAGACACCAAGAAATATAAGTCTTCCAGACTCTATAATATATCTCCCTAGATACGGATTTACGAGCCTGTAACATAGTATTAATCACAGAGTCAGAGAAAACCTCTTTGACTAAGAATCAAGCGTTCAATCTCCATACCTTTAAATTTAAGGATTTGAGATCCTGATGGAAAAAAGGACCTTGCGACAGAAGGTCTGGTCTTAACGGAAGAGTCCACGGTTGGAAAGAGGCCATCCGGACAAGATCCGCATACCAAAACCTGTGAGGCCATGCTGGAGCTACCAGCAGAACAAACGAGCATTCCTTCAGAATCTTGGAGATTACTCTTGGAAGAAGAACTAGAGGCGGAAAGATATAGGCAGGATGATACTTCCAAGGAAGTGACAATGCATCCACTGCTTCCGCTTGAGGATCCCTGGATCTGGACAGATACCTGGGAAGCTTCTTGTTTAGATGAGAAGCCATCAGATCTATTTCTGGAAGTCCCCACATTTGAACAATCTGAAGAAATACCTCTGGGTGAAGAGACCATTCGCCCGGATGTAATGTTTGGCGACTGATATAATCCGCTTCCCAATTGTCTATACCTGGGATATGAACCGCAGAAACTAGACAGGAGCTGGATTCCGCCCATACCAGAATTCGAGATACTTCTTTCATGGCCAGAGGACTGTGAGTCCCTCCTTGATGATTGATGTATGCCACAATTGTGACATTGTCTGTCTGAAAACAAATGAACGATTCTCTCTTTAGAAGAGGCCAAAACTGAAGAGCACTGAAAATTGCACGGAGTTCCAAAATATTGATTGGTAATCTCACCTCCTGAGATTCCCAAACCCCTTGTGCTGTCAGAGACCCCCAAACAGCTCCCCAACCTGTCAGACTTGCATCTGTTGAAATTACAGTCCAGGTCAGAGAGTGTCGTACAGTCGGTTTTAAAGATATTAATTGAGATATCTTTGTGTAATCCCTGCACCACTGGTTCAGCATACAGAGCTGAAGAGGACGCATGTGAAAACGAGCAAAGGGGATCGCATCCGATGCAGCAGTCATAAGACCTAGAATTTCCATGCATAAGGCTACCGAAGGGAATGATTGTGATTGAAGGTTTCGACAAGCTGAGATCAATTTTAGACGTCTCTTGTCTGTCAGAGACAGAGTCATGGACACTGAATCTATCTGGAAACCTAAAAAGGTAACCCTTGTCTGAGGAATTAATGAACTTTTCAGTAAATTGATCCTCCAACCATGATCTTGAAGAAACAACACAAGTCGATTCGTATGAGATTCTGCTAAATGTGAAGACTGAGCAAGTACCAAGATATCGTCCAAATAAGGAAATACCACAATACCCTGTTCTCTGATTACAGACAGAAGGGCACCGAGAACCTTTGTAAAAATCCTTGGAGCTGTTGCTAGGCCAAACGGCAGAGCCACAAACTGGTAATGCTTGTCTAGGAAAGAGAATCTCAGAAACTGTTAGTGATCTGGATGAATCGGAATATGCAGATATGCATCCTGTAAATCTATTGTGGACATATAATGCCCTTGCTGAACAAAAGGCAGAATAGTCCTTATAGTTACCATCTTGAATGTTGGTATCCTTACATAACGATTCAATATTTTTAGATCCAGAACTGGTCTGAAGGAATTCTCCTTCTTTGGTACAATGAAGAGATTTGAATAAAAACCCCAGCACCTGTTCCAGAACTGGAACTGGCATAATTACTCCAGCCAACTCTAGATCTGAAACACATTTCAGAAATGCTTGAGCCTTTGCTGGATTTACTGGGACACGGGAAAGAAAAAATCTCTTTGCAGGAGGCCTTATCTTGAAGCCAATTCTGTACCCTTCTGAAACAATGTTTTGAATCCAAAGATTGTGAATTGAATTGATCCAAATTTGTTTGAAAAAACGTAATCTCCCCCCTACCAGCTGGGCTGGAATGAGGGCCGCACCTTCATGTGGACTTGGGAGCTGGTTTTGTTTTTCTAAAAGGCTTGGACTTATTCCAGACTGGAGATGGTTTCCAAACTGATACCGCTCCTGAGGGCGAAGGATCAGGCTTTTGTTCCTTATTGTGACGAAAGGAACGAAAACGATTATTAGACCTAAATTTACCTTTAGATTTTCTATCTTGTGGTAAAAAAGTTCCTTTCCCTCCAGTAACAGTTGAGATAATAGAATCCAACCGATAACCAAATAATTTATTACCCTGGAAAGAAAGGGAAAGCAAAGTTGACTTAGAAGACATATCAGCATTCCAAGTTTTAAGCCATAAAGCTCTTCTAGCTAGAATAGCTAGAGACATATACCTGACATCAACTCTAATGATATCAAAGATGGCATCACAAATAAAGTTATTAGCATGTTGAAGAAGATTAACAATGCGATGAGAGTTATGATCTGATACTTGTTGCGCTAAAGCTTCTAACCAAAAAGTTGAAGCTGCAGCCACATCCGCTAAAGATATAGCAGGTCTAAGAAGATTACCTGAACATAAGTAAGCTTTTCTTAGAAAGGATTCAATCTTCCTATCTAAAGGATCCTTAAAGGAAGTACTATCTGCCGTAGGAATAGTAGTACGTTTAGCAAGAGTAGAGACAGCCCCATCAACTTTAGGGATTTTGTCCCAAAATTCTAATCTGTCAGACGGCACAGGATATAATTGCTTAAAACGTTTAGAAGGAGTAAAAGAATTACCCAAATTATTCCATTACCTGGAGATTACTTCAGAAATAGCATCAGGGACAGGAAAAACTTCTGGAATAATTACAGGAGATTTAAAAACCTTATTTAAACGTTTAGATTTAGTATCAAGAGGACCAGAATCCTCTATTTCTAATGCAATTAAGACCTCTTTAAGTAAAGAACGAATAAATTCCATTTTGAATAAATATGAAGATTTATCAGCATCAACCTCTGAAACAGAATCCTCTGAACCAGAGGAACCACTATCAGAATCAGAATGATGATGTTCATTTAAAAATTCATCTGAAAAATGAGAAGTTTTAAAAGACCTTTTACGTTTACTAGAAGGGGGAATAACAGACATAGCCTTCTTAATAGATTTAGAAACAAAATCTCTTATGTTAACAGGAACACTCTGAGCATTAGATGTTGATGGAACCACAACAGGTAATGTAACATTACTAAAGGAAATATTATCTGCATTAACAAGTTTGTCATGACATTCATTACAAACAACAGCTGGAGGAACAGATACCACAAGTTTACAACAGATACACTTAACTTTGGTAGATCCAGCACCAGGCAGCGTTTTTCCAGAAGTATCTTCTAACTCAGTGTCAATCTGGGACATCTTGCAATATGTAATAGAGAAAACAACATATAAAGCAAAATTAATCAAATTCCTTAAATGACAGTTTCAGGAATGGGAAAAAATGCCAGTGAACAAGCTTCTAGCAACCAGAAGCAATAAATTATGAGACTTAAATAATGTGGAGACAAAAATGACGCCCATATTTTTTAGCGCCAAAAAAGACGCCCACATTATGTGGCGCCAAAAATGACGCCACATCCGGAACGCCAACACTTTTGGCGCAAAAAACGTCAAAAATGACGCAACTTCCGGCGGCACGTATGACGCCGGAAACAGAAAAAAACTTTTTGCGCCAAAAAGTCTGCGCCAAGAATGACGCAATAAAATGAAGCATTTTCAGCCCCCGCGAGCCTAACAGCCCACAGGAAACAAAGTCAAATTTTAAGGTAAGAAAAAAATGATTTATTCAAATGCATTATCCCAAATATGAAACTGACTGTCTGAAATAAGGAACGTTGAACATCCTGAGTTAAGGCAAATAAATGTTTGAATACATATATTTAGAACTTTATACAAAAGTGCCCAACCATAGCTTAGAGTGTCACAGAAAATAAGACTTACTTACCCCAGGACACTCATCTACATGTAGTAGAAAGCCAAACCAGTACTGAAACGAGAATCAGTAGAGGTAATGGTATATATAAGAGTATATCGTCGATCTGAAAAGGGAGGTAAGAGATGAATCTCTACGACCGATAACAGAGAACCTATGAAATAGACCCCGTAGAAGGAGATCATTGAATTCAAATAGGCAATACTCTCTTCACATCCCTCTGACATTCACTGCACGCTGAGAGGAAAACCGGGCTCCAACCTGCTGCGGAGCGCATATCAACGTAGAATCTAGCACAAACTTACTTCACCACCTCCATAGGAGGCAAAGTTTGTAAAACTGATTTGTGGGTGTGGTGAGGGGTGTATTTATAGGCATTTTGAGGTTTGGGAAACTTTGCCCCTCCTGGTAGGAATGTATATCCCATAGGTCACTAGCTCATGGACTCTTGCTAATTACATGAAAGAAAAAACATTTTACAAGCCTCACACCTCACATCAGCACAGCCATTCTACAAGCATATCATCAGAATACAGAGATTTGAAGAAATTTTTTTTTTTACAAGGTAACTCACCTGGCTGGTCTCTCTCCAATCAAGACACTGAGTGCAATTATTTCTTATTTCTGTTGGGCTATCATGGAATTATTTCTAAATCTCATTGTAATATTTCAATCTTTTTTCTCCAAACTTTGTTTCCAAACCTCTCCTCCCACCCTCTGTGCTTCAAACCACTCCTCCCCCCTAAACATTCTCACCAGGCATGTTTACCCTTCTTTCTCTTTCCACAGCCTCACACCTCACATCAGCGCAGCCATTCTACAAGCATATCAGACTACAGAGATTTGCACGCACTAGCCCTCAAGTCCCTTCCCACCACCAACCCACCCTAGTGTTTACCTTAATATATACACACACCTTCTAACAGTAATTATGTGCAGCTGTCACTAATAATCCAGACTAGAGAAACCAGTTCAGACTCACAGCCTTTGTACTGACATTTCACCACATTCTTTTACACTTTTCAAAACCTCTTTTGCTCAGTTACCAAACACATTTTTTCCCTATGTTATCACTCACTCTCAATTCACTCTGCCTTATATCAGACATATTTCCATTCTCCCTTACCTTCTGTGTTCATTCCCTCTCCTTTAGATTGTAAACTTGAGAGCCTCTCTACCTGTAGGCCACTAAAGTGAACTACTAAGGATTGTGCTCAAGGGCAGGGCATTCCTCTCCTTTTGTATAACTCATTATTGCATCTACAACTGTAATGTACCCAAATATTGTACTTGTTTGTGTATTTAATGCATCCCTGTAATGTTTTTATTCTTTGTATAGCGCTGTGTAACCTGCTGGCGCTTTATAAATAAATGATAATAATAATAATAATATTTACTTTGGGACAATGTCCCGCAAAAAGCCCTTTTAAGGGCTATTTGTAATTTAGTATAGGGTAGGGATTTTTTTTTATTTTATTAGGGGGATTAGATTAGGTGTAATTAGTTCTAAAAACTTGTAATTATTTTATTATTTTCTGTAATTTAGTGTTTGTTTTTCGTAATTTAGTTTATTTAATTTAATTGTAGTTAATTTAGGTAATTTATTTAATTATAGTGTAGTGTTAGGTGTAATTGTAACTTAGGTTAGGGTTTATTTTACAGGTAATTTTGTCTTTATTTTAGCTAGGTAGTTATTAAATAGTTATTAACTATTTAATAACTATTGTACCTAGTTAAAATAAAAACAAAGTTGCCTGTAAAATAAAAAATAAATCCTAAGCTAGCTACAATGTAACTATTAGTTATATTGTAGCTATCTTATGGTTTCTTTTATAGGTAAGTATTTAGTTTTAAAGGGACATTCAAGTCAAAATTAAACTTTCATGATTCAGATAGAGTATTTTAAACAACTTTTTAATTTACTTCCATTAACAAAATGTGCACAGTCTTTTTTTATTTACACTTTTTGAGCCACCAGCTACTACTGAGCATGTGCAAAAATTCACATAATATACGTATATGCATTTGTGATTGGCTGATGGCTGTCACATGATGCAGTGGGAGTGGAAATAGACATAACTTTGAAACATAACTTTTAAATAATATTTAAGTTAGGGGGTGTTAGGGTTAGGGTTAGACTTAGATTTTGGGGTTAATAAATTTAATATAGTGGCGGCGACGTTGGGGTCGGCAGATTAGGGGTTAATAAATGTAGATAGATGTCGGCGATGTTAGGGACGGCAGATTAGGGGTTAATAATATTTAACTAGTGTTTGTGAGGCGGGAGTGCGGCGGTTTATTTATTGAAGTGGCGGCGATGTCCGGTTAGGCAGATTAGGGGTTAAAATTTTTATTTTAGTGTTTGCGATGTGGGGGGCCTTGGTTTAGGGGTTATAGGTAGTTTCTGGGTGTTAGTGTACTTTTTAGCACTTTAGTTAAGAGTTTTATGTTACGGCGTTAGCCCATAAAACTCTTAACTACTGACTTTTAAATGTGGTATCAGTCTTGACAGGAGAGGGTCTACCACTCACTTTTTCCAAGACTCATAATACTGGCGTTATGCAAGTCCCATCAAAAAGATAGGATACGCAATATATGTAAGTGGATTTGCGGTATGCTCGAGTCGTGGAAAAAAAGTGAGCGGTACACCTGTACCTGCCAGACTCGTAATACCAGCGGGTATTAAAAAGCAGCATTGGGAACTCTAAACGCTGCTTTTTAAGCCTAACACAAGACTCGTAATCTAGGCGTAAGTGTTTGGGACATGTATATTAGATTATTCCTCATCATGGGTAGTCATGCATTGATACACTTTTATATATATTTTGGGATTAATTTATATATATCCTAAAACCAATAATCGGGTCATCTCCCAGATACCTGTTTGTTACCCCCTTATATAGTGAGTGAAATTTCTGAGCACATATGGTCTCTAGAAGCTCCTTAGGGGAGCATATATGCTTCAGATTGGTATTCTGTTGGACTGGCATCACTCCTTCAATAGCTTAACATGAAGTTGATAGAATTTGGATATAGGGTTTATATACAGTGTACACAGGGTTACACAGTGGCAACTCATTTACACCGTACCGTTAGGAATGTTTCAGCAAGAAGTGTTCATATGACAGGTCTGTATGAGCTGACTCCTACTAGAACAATACCACCACTGTTTTCGCTGTTTTACTACCAGATTTGGATTAATAAAGATTTTTGTTTTACTTTTTAATGGTGCTCTGCTACCTCTTTGTTTGTTTACATTTGCTCTTGACCACATAGCGAGTTAGCATGGTAACTTGGGAGATAACTCCTACTATTCCCAGAAACCCCGTTTGGCCACACTGCTTGATGGGCTGTACCCAATCGGAAGCCAAGGAGCAGAGGACGCACCCCCCCCTCCTCAGTAGACATCTGAGGAGGGATTGAATTGGCTAGTGGAGGTGTCCGAAAATCTACACAGGCACTAGGAAATGAGAAGCACGCTCAAGTAGCGATACCTGATACAAAGGGAATCACTGGACACAGCCTTCTTCTTCCCCAGGACCAGACTGAACGGAGTTGAGGGGGTAAGAGTGGGACATTTGTTCCTTTAAGCAGCACAGTGGCAATGGCCATTTGGGACTGTTCCTTTTAAACGCTAGCGTGTAGCAGCGGTGTCACATAATATACATACAGCACTATATTTGCAGAGGAGAGATCCTACATTTTCAGTAACCCCACATCACTAACACTAAATAAATATATTAACCCCTAAACCTAACCCTAAGTCCAACCCTAACCCTAACACCCCTAACTTTAATATAATTAAAATAAATCTAAATAAGAATTGCTATCATTAAATAAATAATTCCTATTTAAAACTAAATACTTACCAATAAAATAAACCCTAAGCTAGCAACAATATAACTAATAGTTACATTGTAGCTAGCTTAGGTTTTATTTTTATTTCACAGCTAAGTTTGTATTTATTTTAACTAGATAGACTAGTTAGTAAATAGTTATTAACAATTTACTAACTACCTAGTTAAAATAAATACAAATTTACCTGTAAAATAAAACCTAACCTGTCTCACACTAACACCTAACATTACACTAAAATTAAATATATTACATTAATTCAATACAATTAACTAAATTACAAAAAAATAAACACTAAATTACACAAAATAAAAAAGAAATTATCAAATATTTAAACTAATTATACCTAATCTAATTGCCCTATCAAAATGAAAAAGCCCCTCAAAATAAAAAAAAACCCTAGCCTAAACTAAACTGCCAATAGCCCTTAAAAGGGCCTTTTGCGGGGCATTGCCCCAAAGAAATCAGCTCTTTTACCTGTAAAAAAATACAAACAACCCCCAACAGTAAAACCCACCACCCACACAACCAAACCCCCCAAATAAAATCCTATCTAAAAAATCTAAGCTCCCCATTGCCCTGAAAAAGGCATTTGGATGGGTATTGCCCTTAAAAGGGCATTTAGCTCTTTTTCGTTGCCCAAAGTCCCTAATCTAAAAATAAAACCCACCCAATAAACCCTTAAAAAAAACCTAACACTAACCCCCGAAGATCCACTTTTTTTTTGAAGACCGGACATCCATCCTCATCCAGCCGGGAGAAGTCTTCATCCAAGCGGCAAGAAGTCCTCAACGAAGCCGGGTGAAGTCTTCATCCAAGCGGCAAGAAGTCATCCTCCAGGCGGGCATAAGTCTTCATCCTTTTGACGCGGAGCGGCTCCATCTTCATGACATGCAGAGCAGCCAATAGGATTTTTTACCCTTTAATTCCGATTGGCTGATAGAATTCTATCAGCCAATCGGAGTTCAAGGGACGCCATCTTGGATGACGTAATTTAAAGGAAACTTAATTCTTCAAGAGGAATCCAAAGAAGAGGATTCTCCGCTCCGGATGTCTTGAAGATGGAGCCGCTCCGCGTCGGAAGGATGAAGATGCCGTCTGGATGAAGACTTCTGCCTGCCTGGAGGACGACTACTTGCTGCTTGGATGAAGACTTCTCCCGGCTGGATGAGGATGGATGTCTGGTCTTCAAAAATTGTAAGTTTATTTTCGGGGGTTAGTGTTAGGTTTTTTAAGGGTTTATTGGGTGGGTTTTATTTTTAGATTAGGGACTTTGGGCAACGAAAAAGAGCTAAATGCCCTTTTAAGGGCAATACCCATCCAAATGCCCTTTTCAGGGCAATGGGGAGCTTAGATTTTTTAGATCAAAGCAGCGCTGGTATTTGTGTGCGGTATTGAGCTCAACGCTGCCATATTGTCCACAAACGCAGGTTTTTGGAAAACCTGTAATAGCAGCGCTATTAAAGGTGAGCAGTGGAAATAACTTGCAAGTTATTACCGAGCCGCTCATAACGCAAAACCCGTAATCTGGCCATGAATTATTTTGTTTAAATGTGTATCTGCACACAGGGGCTCCCATTAGTTTTTTTTTTCAAGAAAATACAGTGTAAATGTATTTAAACATGTTTTTATTTATTATTATTTTTAAAGGCACAATATACACACTGTTTGAAAGAGGCAATAGCTGGGTCTTTGGGGTTTCTAGGGTTTAAAGGGACATTAAACCCAAAATATTTATTTCATTATTATTATAGAGAATACAATTTAATTCTGTTATCGAATTTGCTTCCTTCTCATGATATTCTTTGTTAAAGGGATACCTAGGTAGGTAGCGTGCACGTGCCTGAAGCACTACACGACAAGAAATAGTGCTGCCATCTAGCGCTCCTGCTAATGTATAACATTGTTGCATAGTGCTGCAGACACGTGCATACTTCTGAGCTTAAATCCCTGCTTTACAACAAAGGATAACAAGAAAAGTAAGGAAATTTGATAACAGTAGTAAATTGGAAAGTTGTTTAAAATTGTGTGCTGTATCTGAATCATAAAAGAAAAAAATGTGGGTTTTAAGGGAGCTGAGATTGATTGGTTTGAATACTTACCCCAGTGGCGTATTTGGGGTTTTTGTTGCCCGTGGCAATCAAAAATGTGCTATACCCACCCTCAGGTTTTAGGCCTTTTTTGGCCATAATATTTTTTGGTTATGGTGTAATGCGTTTTTGTTTTTTTCATGGAATTTCCTAAGTAAATGTTCACCAGGGCTTGTGAAACACCTGCATACACTCAGGATGGTTGCATTTTATACACAGTATACATGTGAGCAGTAATAATATTTATATATACAGTATATGTATATGTATATATATTTATTTATATATAATACAGATGGACAGCGCTAGTTAAGTCACCTGCCCAACAGAGACTCAAAAAGTGCTGCCCCCTCCCCCCAGTGACTTGTTTGCTTTGAGCAAAATACGCCCCTAACTTACCTCTAATTAGGGCTAGATTTATCAAGCCCCTACGGCAGCAAGTTCTCACAAGAACTTGCTTGCCGTGATTTATCAAGCAGCGGTCACCAGACCGCTGCTTCCCTAAGCTCTTTGCCACCTCTAAACTGGCGAAATTCAATCTCCTCGGTCGAGTCCGACCGAGCAGATTGACAGCTCCTGCCCGCGCATGATTGGCTGTGCGCGGGCAGGGGGCGGGATTGCACGCGAGCGCAAAATTGCGCTCGTGTGCAATGCCAAATCCCTGCAGGTAATTTCGCCCCGCCACAGGCGAGCTGAGGCGTACAGGGGCGCGTATACGCGCCCCTGTATGCCTCAGCTATAATAAATCTAGCCCTAAATCTAGCTTCCTTTGTTTAGATTTTCACTTTACATGAACTTTTACTGGTTATGTTTTGTCTCAATATCAAGTGATTTCTTCACACATATTGAACTTTATCCCTATCAGTTTCCTCTAGCTGTGTAAGCACCTTCTGAACACTCAGTGACACCAGACACAACGTAATACAAATAAATACAAGTTAAAGGTTTGTGTCACTAACTCTAAACAAACTTCTCAGTATCGAATCTGGTGCAGAAGTTATTGAGCAACCAAAAGCAACATCAAAAGAGCAGCAGTTAAACATGCTAAACTGATTTTTACATGATTACAGATTACAGTTAAAGGGACAGTCTACATTAAAGTTATTATTGTTTAAAAGAAAGTAAATCCCTTTATTATTACCCAACCCCCAGTTTTGCAAAACCAACACTATTATATTAATTTACTGTTTATCTCTGTGATTACCTTGTATCTAACCCTCTACAGACTGTCCCCTTATCTCAGTTCTTTTGACAGACATGTATTTTAGCCAATCAGTGCTGATTCATAAATAACTCAATAGGAGTGAGCACAATGTTATATTTTTGACATGCATGAACTAGCACTGGCTATATATATATATAATAGATATGTAGAAAAGATATAAGATGCGCTATAAACAGCTCATATCCATGGGCTGTAGGCAATTAGAGTGAATAAAAAGGATATTGGCCTTATAATATCCCTATAAGTGCTACTTATCACTAACAGAGAGTAAACAGCATATATGATATGCTAAAATGTATGTATATAATACACATATGCTTTTATTGTATAAGACATGTATACACTACCATACAATATCGGTACAACAAAAACAAATGATTCAAAGAGAAATAACAATGTATATATATATATAACATACAAGAGAAATATCGAAAGAAATTCAGCGCTACAAATACATAGGATGTAAATATAAATGATACTATGTCAAATATATATGATGGATGTCTCTCAGGTGTAGTAGACAAATGTCCTGTATTTCACACAGGTTGTACGGAAACTGATTTAGGACAAAGTCAGGTGGATATAAAGGTTCAAGTGTTATTTTGCATATGAGCAATAATAGTCAATAAAAGTCAATAATAAAACTGCAACAATGGTACTGGGGGACAAGTAGTATACCCTTACCAGAGGGTACCTCAATCGTATGAGGTAATGTCAGCGCGTCTGGTTTAATTCTCTCCGGTCTGTCTTGGATTTCCTTCCTGTGTAAGAAGAGGTCCTGGTCTTTTATTTCATGCCGACTTGTGTATTGGACTTTCAACCGTGGAACTTCCTGGTCTTTGGTATCGCTGGAATAAAAAATAAAGGAAGTTCCACGGTTGAAAGTACCATACACAAGTCGGCATGAAATAAAAGACCAGGACCTCTTCTTCCCAGTACCATTGTTGCAGTTTTATTATTGACTTTTATTGACTATTATTGCTCATATGCAAAATAACACTTGAACCTTTATATCCACCTGACTTTGTCCTAAATCAGTTTCCGTACAACCTGTGTGAAATACAGGACATTTGTCTACTACACCTGAGAGACATCCATCATATATATTTGACATAGTATCATTTATATTTACATCCTATGTATTTGTAGCGCTGAATTTCTTTCGATATTTCTCTTGTATGTTATTTTTCTATCAGTGTCAGGGGTACACTGAATCGTATATGTTCATGCAGCTCAATACCTACACCTACCAAGTCTAAAAAAGTTCACAGGGAACATACATATCCCACATAGACAGGTGCAGAAATCTATATACAAATCCTCAATAAAACATAACATATATTTTGGTGGAACAACTGAGCGCTGGTAACACTCCTTTATATATCTTACATATATATATCTATATCTATATCTATCTATATATATATATATATATATATATATATATGTGTGCATATATGAAAAATTGTGTATAAAAATTAATATTTAAAAATTAAAATATAATAAAGTATAATTAAAGTCCTTTTAAAATCTTTCTTAAAAGAGTTCTTAGTCCCAATGAGTAATGTAACTTCCAATAAAAGGTAGTCCTACACCAAATCAGATGTGCACTTACTTTCAAGAACCTCAATCAATATTAAGAGGTAAGTAGATGGTGTATAATCGATCGCCTCCCAGAGTATGGATCCAGTAGTTTGTGTATTACACACAATCCTTAGGTTTTGCTGTCTTTAGTATAAGAAACTTTAAAACACCTCCAAGCGTTCTCCAATGGTCACACCCTCAGTATTCCAATCGTTGGTAGCTCAATAACCATGGAAAGAAACACAAAGCCAGAAGAGGCTAATAGTGTTATATCGTTTTATTAAGGTGCAAGATAAAAATAAAACTATTGAATTGTAAACGCACAGTAAATAACCTCAAAGATATGAGGTATCAATACAGCAAAACTCCTGATTTAATCACAAGCTCCAGACTTCAAACAGAATGTTGTTTTTACAATGACAAAGCACCAACACCCCATATAGTATTAGAGCGCTGTGATGTGAGTGCTAACAAATTATAGGCACTCAGTACAGTTTACAGTCCAACTGTGATCCATAACATCAGAAGGCTATCAGCCTAAAACATATACCTTACGCGCTTTGAAGGGTGTATTTATTTGTTTCCCTTCTTCATCAGAGGTAGTTCCAATATCAGCGTGTCTTTCTTTTAAACGCTGTTCCCAGGCTACACAATCGTTTAGGTACTCCCGTGTTTCTGGGCGCTTACCAGATGTGACGTCATAGGCTATGCGTAGGTGAGTACCAAGACTCTTCTCCCCTAGCAACCAGATTTTATGGAAGCGTTAGAAATCACGGGAACCTAAAAGTCATTCTTAAGATCGAAAAAATACTCATTATCATCTACATTTACCCTAACATCTTCATCCTAATATTCGCACTAGGACAACATATTTGTATTCATATTCAATGGATATATAGAAGCAAGTTTAATTGGTTTATTACCATTGTACATATGTTTGCATGATACACAATTAAGTCTGTTACACTTGTAGAAACCAATTGTACTTGAGGTTAGACAATTTTTGGTTTCTTCCTTTTCTTTTACTTTACTTTTAATTGGCTAGGGGCTATTATTGTTTTCAAGTTTTTGTTTTTCCTAAATATACAGTTGGGTTTTGTATCTATATTTTCTTTTAAGAGATCATCCTTTTTCGGTATTTCCCAATGTTTTCCAAAGATTTGTCTAATGCCCTCTGAGCCTTCACAGAATGTTGTAACAAAACAAGTATTCTTCTTAGTCCCCAAAGTTTCTGCTTCTGGTTCAGCTATGTTAGCATCTTTCCTTAAAACTTTCTCATAGGCTGTATCTATCCATATCTTCTTATATCCTCTTTCTAACTATGTGCTCTTTAGGATATCTGATTCCTTTTGGAAGTCTTCCAAATCTCTACAGTTTCTTTTGATTCTCTCAAACTGACCTACGGGTATATTCTTTATCCAAGTGGGATGATGCCCACTGGACGCATGAATATACCCATTACTATCTGTCTCCTTGGTGTACACTCTAGTCTTAATATCCTCATTTTGATGATATAAGATCAAATCCAAGAATTCTATTTCATTTCTACTATACTTTTCAGTAAACTTTAAATTCATATCATTATTATTCAGATATTGATTGAGGTTCTTAAGTGTTTCCTCTTCTCCCTTCCAGATTAGAATAATGTCATCTATGAATCTGGCCCAACTTACCACATTCTCTATATATGGGTTGTTGTTCCAGATTTTCATCTCTTCCCAAAAACCCATGTACAGATTGGTGTAGCTAGGTGCAAATTTAGTACTCATGGAATTCATTTTCGAAGAGAAAGAAGTTTTTTTCCAGAATAAAACATATACGGCTAGATTTAGAGTTCGGCGGTAGCCGTCAAAACCAGCGTTAGAGGCTCCTAACGCTGGTTTTGGGCGCCCGCTGGTATTTGGAGTCAGTGATTAAAGGGTCTAACGCTCACTTTTCAGCCGCGACTTTTCCATACCGCAGATCCCCCTACGCCATTTGCGTAGCCTATCTTTTCAATGGGATCTTTCTAACGCCGGTATTTAGAGTCGTTTCTGAAGTGAGCGTTAGAGCTCTAACGACAAAATTCCAGCCGCCTGAAAATAGCAGGAGTTAAGAGCTTTCTGGGCTAACGCCGGTTTATAAAGCTCTTAACTACTGTACCCTAAAGTACACTAACACCCATAAACTACCTATGTACCCCTAAACCGAGCTCCCCCCACATCGCCGCCACTCGATTAAAATTTTTAACCCCTAATCTGCCGACCGCCACCTACGTTATACTTATGTACCCCTAATCTGCTGCCCCTAACCCCGCCGACCCCTATATTATATTTCTTAACCCCTAACTTGCCCCCCACAACGTCGCCGCAAGCTACTTAAAATAATTAACCCCTAATCTTCCGACCGCAAATCGCCGCCACCTACGTTATCCCTATGTACCCCTAATCTGCTACCCCTAACACCGCCGACCCCTATATTATATTTATTAACCCCTAATCTGCCCCCCTCAACGTCGCCGACACCTGCCTACACTTATTAACCCCTAATCTGCCGAGCGGACCTGAGCGCTACTATAATAAAGTTATTAACCCCTAATCCGCCTCACTAACCCTATCATAAATAGTATTAACCCCCTAATCTGCCCTCCCTAACATCGCCGACACCTACATTCAATTATTAACCCCTAATCTGCCGACCGGAGCTCACCGCTATTCTAATAAATGTATTAACCCCTAAAGCTAAGTCTAACCCTAACACTAACACCCCCTAAGTTAAATATAATTTTTATCTAACGAAATAAATTAACTCTTATTAAATAAATGATTCCTATTTAAAGCTAAATACTTACCTGTAAAATACATCCTAATATAGCTACAATATAAATTATAATTATATTATAGCTATTTTAGGATTAATATTTATTTTACAGGTAACTTTGTAATTATTTTAACCAGGTACAATAGCTATTAAATAGTTAAGAACTATTTAATAGTTACCTAGTTAAAATAATAACAAAATTACCTGTAAAATAAGTCCTAACCTAAGATATAATTAAACCTAACACTACCCTATCAATAAAATAATTAAATAAACTACCTACAATTACCTACAATTAACCTAACACTACACTATCAATAAATTAATTAAACACAATTCCTACAAATAAATACAATTAAATAAACTAGCTAAAGTACAAAAAATAAAAAAGATCTAAGTTACAGAAAATAAAAAAATATTTACAAACATAATAAAAATATTACAACAATTTTAAACTAATTACACCTACTCTAAGCCCCCTAATAAAATAACAAAGCCCCCCAAAATAAAAAATTCCCTACCCTATTCTAAATTAAAAAAGTTACAAGCTCTTTTACCTTACCAGCCCTGAACAGGGCCCTTTGCGGGGCATGCCCCAAGAATTTCAGCTCTTTTGCCTGTAAAAGAATAAATACAATACCCCCCCCCCCCCCAACATTACACCCCACCACCCACATACCCCTAATCTAACCCAAACCCCCCTTAAATAACCCTAACACTAAGCCCCTGAAGCTCTTCCTACCTTGTCTTCACCATACCAGGTTCACCGATCCGTCCTGAAGAGCTCCTCCGATGTCCTGATCCAAGCCCAAGCGGGGGCTGAAGAGGTCCATGATCCGGTCAAAGTCTTCATCCAAGCGGGGCAGAAGAGGATCTTCCATCCGATTGAAGTCATCATCCAGGCGGCATCTTCGATCTTCTTCCATCCGGAGCGAAGCGGCAGGATCCTGAAGACATCCAGCGCGGAACATCCATCCGGACCGACGACTGAACGACGAATGACTGTTCCTTTAAGGGACGTCATCCAAGATGGCGTCCCTCGAATTCCGATTGGCTGATAGGATTCTATCAGCCAATCGGAATTAAGGTAGGAATTTTCTGATTGGCTGATGGAATCAGCCAATCAGAATCAAGTTCAATCCGATTGGCTGATCCAATCAGCCAATCAGATTGAGCTCGCATTCTATTGGCTGTTCCGATCAGCCAATAGAATGCGAGCTCAATCTGATTGGCTGATTGGATCGGCCAATCGGATTGAACTAGATTCTGATTGGCTGATTCCATCAGCCAATCAGAAAATTCCTACCTTAATTCCGATTGGCTGATAGAATCCTATCAGCCAATCGAAATTCGAGGGACGCCATCTTGGATGACGTCCCTTAAAGGAACAGTCATTCGTCGTTCAGTCGTCGGTCCGGATGGATGTTCCGCGCTGGATGTCTTCAGGATCCTGCCGCTTCGCTCCGGATGGAAGAAGATCGAAGATGCCGCCTGGATGATGACTTCAATCGGATGGAAGATCCTCTTCTGCCCCGCTTGGATGAAGACTTTGACCGGATCATGGACCTCTTCAGCCCCCGCTTGGGCTTGGATCAGGACATCGGAGGAGCTCTTCAGGACGGATCGGTGAACCTGGTATGGTGAAGACAAGGTAGGAAGATCTTCAGGGGCTTAGTGTTAGGTTTATTTAAGGGGGGTTTGGGTTAGATTAGGGGTATGTGGGTGGTGGGTTGTAATGTTGGGGGGGGGTATTGTATTTATTCTTTTACAGGCAAAAGAGCTGAAATTCTTGGGGCATGCCCCGCAAAGGGCCCTGTTCAGGGCTGGTAAGGTAAAAGAGCTTGTAACTTTTTTTAATTTAGAATAGGGTAGGGAATTTTTTATTTTGGGGGGCTTTGTTATTTTATTAGGGGGCTTAGAGTAGGTGTAATTAGTTTAAAATTGTTGTAATATTTTTATTATGTTTGTAAATATTTTTTTATTTTCTGTAACTTAGATCTTTTTTATTTTTTGTACTTTAGCTAGTTTATTTAATTGTATTTATTTGTAGGAATTGTATTTAATTAATTTATTGATAGTGTAGTGTTAGGTTAATTGTAGGTAATTGTAGGTAGTTTATTTAATTAATTTATTGATAGGGTAGTGTTAGGTTTAATTATATCTTAGGTTAGGACTTATTTTACAGGTAATTTTGTTATTATTTTAACTAGGTAACTATTAAATAGTTCTTAACTATTTAATAGCTATTGTACCTGGTTAAAATAATTACAAAGTTACCTGTAAAATAAATATTAATCCTAAAATAGCTATAATATAATTATAATTTATATTGTAGCTATATTAGGATGTATTTTACAGGTAAGTATTTAGCTTTAAATAGGAATCATTTATTTAATAAGAGTTAATTTATTTCGTTAGATAAAAATTATATTTAACTTAGGGGGGTGTTAGTGTTAGGGTTAGACTTAGCTTTAGGGGTTAATACATTTATTAGAATAGCGGTGAGCTCCGGTCGTCAGATTAGGGGTTAATAATTGAAGGTAGGTGTCGGCGATGTTAGGGAGGGCAGATTAGGGGTTAATACTATTTATGATAGGGTTAGTGAGGCGGATTAGGGGTTAATAACCTTATTATAGTAGCGCTCAGGTCCGCTCGGCAGATTAGGGGTTAATAAGTGTAGGTAGGTGTCGGCGACGTTGAGGGGGGCAGATTAGGGGTTAATAAATATAATATAGGGGTCGGCGATGTTAGGGCAGCAGATTAGGGGTACATAGGGATAACGTAGGTTGCGGCGGTTTACGGAGCGGCAGATTAGGGGTTTAAAAAAATATGCAGGGGTCAGCGATAGCGGGGGCGGCAGATTAGGGGTTAATAAGTGTAAGGCTAGGGGTGTTTAGACTCGGGGTACATGTTAGAGTGTTAGGTGCAGACGTTGGAAGTGTTTCCCCATAGGAAACAATGGGGCTGCGTTAGGAGCTGAACGCTGCTTTTTTGCAGGTGTTAGGTTTTTTTTCAGCTCAAACAGCCCCATTGTTTCCTATGGGAGAATCGTGCACGAGCACGTTTTTGAGGCCGGCCGCGTCCGTAAGCAACTCTGGTATCGAGAGTTGCATTTGCGGTAAAAATGCTCTACGCTCCTTTTTTGGAGCCTAACGCAGCATTTGAATAAACTCTCGATACCAGAGTTAAATTTATGGTGCGGCCAGAAAAAAGCCCGCGGAGCGTTAGCAGCCCTTTTACCGCCGAACTCCAAATCTAGGCCATAGCTTCTAGAAGAAATTCTTGTTTTTTTGGAGCTAGATCCTTCTTAGCCAATATTCAATAGCCTTAATACCCAAACTATGTGGAATACTAGTATATAATGCCGTGACATCCACTGTTACCCAAAAATAACAATTCTCCCATTTTAGATTAGTCAATTTCATTATTGTATCAGGGGTATCCTTAATGTATGATTTCATTTTGGATACAATAGGTTGTAAATAAAAATCAACATATTCAGACAGGGGCAAGGTTAAAGGGACACTGTACCCAAAATTTTTCTTTTGTAATTCAGAAAGAGCATGCAATTTTAAGAAACTTTCTAATTTACTCCTAATATCAATTTTTCTTCGTTCTCTTGCCATTATTATTTGAAAAAGAAGGCATCTAAGCTTTTTTTTGGTTTCAGTACTATGGACAGCACTTTTTTATTGGTGGATGGATTTATCCACCAATCAGCAAGGACAACCCAGGTTGTTCACCAAAAATGGGCCGGCATCTGAACTTACATTCTTGCATTTCAAATAAAGATACCAAGAGAAGGAAGAAAATTTGATAATAGGAGTAAATTAGAAAGTTGCTTAAAATGTCATGCTCAGTCTGAATCACGAAAGAAAAATTTTGGGTATAGTGTCCCTTTAAGGAATCTATCCCGGAGATTATTGGTCTCCCTGGAGGATTCAAAGAGTTTTTGTGTACCTGTAATGTTTCTGTAAAGACTTAACTTGTATTGGATCTCAACTGCCAGAGTTGTAGATAAATTTTGTGTGTACCACTCTGGTTAACAGAATATTGTATCGGCATAGGCTGTGATGTAACAGAGTGAATTTCTCAGATGACTTAAATGTGTCAAAACAAGGTGAAATATGGCTACTGTAACTTTGTAGCAATATTAGGTAAATTAAGTAGAGAGAGTAACTAAATTAATGGCTTCCCTTAAGTAGTTAAAGTCACAATGTACAGTTCCTTTGTTATTCTCTAAACAGCAAGTGTCTGAGTGTGGTCTTTCCTTCAGCAGCAGCTTACAGGCTTTAGAAATGCTAGGCGAGTAGCGAGGAGACAGAGCGCTGATCTCTGCAGCGGCTGACAGGGGCGTGACTGACTCTGAAGGAGTTCCCCCAGCCGATGACATCACTTCGGTTCCGTAGCAGTACAGAGAAGACGGCTTACTGAGATTCCTTAGCCGCTATAGTGATAACGGTCAGTGAGACAATATAGTAAGAAAAGTGCTCGTATGTTCAGAAGTGAACTGATAGAACTTACTCAGTTGATTACTTCCCAGGCGGTGTTACAGTAGCCGCAAGTTGTAAGTGTAGCATGTTGTTGTTATGATCCCCGGAGGGCAGAGCTTAAACAGGCAGTAACAAACCTTGCTGTGAGATGGTACACAATCCCAGAGAGGCTATATTGAGTGAAAAGCTGTTATAAGTTTAGATGTACAGTAGCGTAGAACAGGAAAGGTCCTTTCAGAGACCAGCTGCAGCTGGTATTTATAATCCAATATAACGATTTTCTCCTAATTCTAATCTCTTGCTATTTAGGCACGATAAACCACAGTGCAGAGAGCTTAGCTAACCTGAACACAATTACTAAGCACTTGTTTGGGGTGGAGACAAGCCTTAAATACAGGTGAATAGAGGTGAGCTGCAGTAACAGGGAAAACCAGGAGTGGAATCCTCACAGATCCCCCCCCTCAAGCAAGCCGACCACGGCTGGATGTTTTGGTCTATGTGGATAACGTCTGTGGAAACGTGCAATAAGTTGTCCAGCATCTATGTGGGTATGGGGTTCCCAAGAATCCTCATCTGGAGAAAATCCCTTCCACCTCACAAGGTACTGAAGTTCACCATTCGAATACCTCGAATCTAGGAGATCATGAACTTCATAGACTTGAGGGTCTAGTCGTACTGGGTCAGGAGGAAGGAGAGGTGTAGGAGGAATTTGACCAATATAAGGCTTAAGCAATGAAACGTGGAACGTCGGGTGGATTACCAAGGAATCTGGCAGATCGAGTGTGACAGCATTTTCGTTTATGATACGAGTAATCTTGAATGGACCAATAAAAAAACTGGCCAGTTTTTTCCTAGGTAGGTGTAATTTAATGTTTTTTGTAGACAACCACACCAAGTCTCCTACCTTATACTTAGGGGCGGCTCTCCGTCGTAAGTCATAATACTTTTTCTGGGTCGCTTGTGCATGCTGAATATTTGTCCTTATATGCTGGAAGTTTTCAGCCAAACTTTGTATCAATTCATCAACACAAGGTGTATTTTCTGAGGAAGAATGTTGGATACTAAATTTAGGATTGAAGCCATAATTTGCGAAAAAAGGGGAGTAATTGGTGGTGCTATTAATAGTGTTGTTGTACGAAAATTCGGCCATAGAGAGGAAGGCTGACCATTTGTTTTGGTGGTAAGAACTGTAACAACGTAAATATTGTTCAAGCCATTGATTTAGTCTTTCCGTTTGGCCGTTCGTCTGGGGGTGGAAGGCTGTACTTAGTCGTTGTTCAATTTGAAGTGTTTTCGTGAGTGCTTTCCAGAACTTTGAAGTGAACTGACTTCCTCTGTCAGTGGGTAAGGCTGTTGGTAAACCATGGTATCTAACAACGTTGTTTAGAAACAAATGTGCAGTTTCTAGAGAAGTAGGTAATTTGTGGTAGGCAATGAAATGGGCCATTTTAGTTAAGTGGTCTGTTACGACTAATATGGTCGTTTGTCCAGAGCTGGGTGGTAAGTCAACTATAAAATCCATGCCTAAATGAGACCAGGGTGACTTAGGGATTTCCAAGGGCATGAGATGTCCATAAGGTGGTTTTCTTTCAGGTTTCGATACTATACAACTGTTACACCGGTGAATGTAATCTTTGATACTGTTTTCCATAGATGGCAACCAATAAGTTCTGGTTAGTAACTGTTTGGTGCGTCTGATTCCCGGATGACCAAGTAGAGGTGGGTCGTGGTGTTCTTTGATGAGCTTTGCTCTGAGTGTTTCTGGGACGTATAACCTAGAGCCATAAAAGTACAAGCCATCTTTCCGGATTAAGGAGTTCAAAGGGGTTCGGTTCTCAAAAGCTAGAGCAGCATCGTATTCCTGAACAGGAATGGAGAGTAGTGCAAGGAATCTGTTGGGTGGTAAAATACAACTTGGTGGTTGTTGCTGAATGGGTCTTGGATCTCTACGGGATAGAGCATCTGCCTTACCGTTTTTTGATCCTGGCCTGTACATGATTTGGAAATCGAAACGACTAAAGAAAAGGCTCCATCTCACCTGTCTTCCAGATAGGGTTTTGTTGTTTTGCAGAAATTCGAGATTACGGTGGTCAGTATATATTATGATGGGAGTGGAGGTGCTTTCTAGGAGATGTCTCCAGAATTCAAGTGCTCTCTTGATAGCCAATAGTTCCTTATCTCCAATGGAATAATTCATTTCAGCTGATGTCATAACCTTTGAATAGAACCCAATAGGAAATAGAGGACCTTTAGGTGTTTTGCTTGTGAAAGGACTGCACCTAGTGCATAGTCTGAAGAGTCAACTTCCAAAATGTACTGTAGATCTGGGTCAGGATACTTTAGAATAGGAGCGGAAGAGAAGGAATCTTTCAGAAAAGCAAAAGTATCAGCAGCTTCCTTTGACCAACGGAATGTAAAATTTGAGCTTGTAAGAGTGGTAAGGGGTTTTGAGATTCTAGAGAAATTGCGAATGAATTTCCTGTAATAATTACTGAACCCAAGGAACTTTTGTAGATCCTTTCTGGTGGCTGGGGTAGGCCATAATTTTACTGCATCAACCTTGGCTTCTTGCATTCGTATTCCATCAGGGCTGATGGAATATCCGAGGAAATCAATAGACCTTGTGTGAAAAATGCATTTTTCCAATTTGGCGTAAAGTCGGTGAACCTGGAGACGTGACAGAACCCAGCTGACATGTTTTATGTGGTCAGTTGTATTCGAGGAATATATCAAAATGTCATCTAGGTAAACGATAACACAAGTGTCGAGTAGATCATGGAAGATATCATTTATGAAGAACTGGAAAGTTGCTGGAGCATTGGTAAGACCGAAAGGCATAACCATATACTCATATAAACCGTATCTCGTTCTGAAAGCGGTGAGCCATTCATCTCCCTCTCTGATACGAACGAGATTGTACGCACCCCTCAGATCCAATTTGGTGTAAATGGTAGCATGTCGTAGTCTCTCGATAAGTTCTGGGATGAGTGGAAGTGGGTAGCGTTTTTTTATGGTAATCTTGTTTAGCTGTCTGAAATCTATGATAGGATGTAGGGATTGATCCTTGTTCCGGACAAAGAAGATTCCAGCACCGGCTGGCGAGACTGATGGACGGATGAACCCCTTTTTCAAGTTTTCATCTAAATAAGTTTTGAGGTGGTCTAGTTCAGATTGACAGAGTGGATATAGGTGCCCTATAGGAGGGGATGTACCTGGTTTTAATTCTATAGGGCAGTCGTAAGGGCGATGAGAAGGGAGTGTTTCTGCCTCCTTTTTACTGAAGACTTCTGAGAAGTGTGTATATTCAAGTGGTACAAGAGACTCAGAAGTGGAGGTCAGAGAATGAAATGACTGCCTAAGACATGTTTGTTGGCAGTACTGTGAGTTCAACTGAATTTGTAGTTTTTTCCAAGTGATCTGGGGTTCATGTAGTTGTAGCCATGTTAAACCAAGGACAATAGGGAAGAGGGGAGATGTGATTACATCAAAAGAGAGATGTTCGTGGTGGTTTTTTAATGTGGTGACTGAAAGAGGGATAGTGTGATGTGTAATAGGTCCGGATGAAATCTCAGAGCCATCGACTACAATTTTTTGATCAAAGGAATTTTATTGGTTGACACCAAAGAGCTGTCGATATAGTTCCCTTGGGCTCCTGTGTCCACGATGGCTGGAATGGTCATATGCTTACTAGCCCACTGTAAAGACAAAATTAGAGAACAGTGAAGAGGTTTGTTAAGTACTATCTGGGAGGTAAAGTTAGTATTGTACTTACTGTTCTTCTTCACTGGTATAGAAGGGCAATCCTTGACACTATGGGAAGAGGCACCACAATACATACAAAGACCCCTGGTCTTCCTTCTCAGGCGTTCCTCTGGAGGAAGGGGACCCCTGAAGATACTTATGTCCATGGCTTCAGCCCCGCCAGGACTTGGACTAGGGGAGGTGGAAATTGGTAGGCTTGGAGTGGAAACCTTTTTGTAAGCGTGGTCCGGGTATTGGCGTTCTGATCTTCTCTCCCTCAGTCTTCTGTCGATTTGGCTACTTAACCTCATAAGGGCTTCAAGGGTCTCTGGTAATTCGGTTCTTGCTAGTTCATCCTTGACTGCATCAGAAAGGCCTAGCCTGAACTGATTTCTGAGGGCTATGGCATTCTATTGGGAGTCAATAGAGTACTGTTTGAACTCTGTTATGTAATGTTCCACGGCTCTAGTTCCTTGTTTCAATTTCCTCATTTTGTTCTCAGCTGTGTATTGCAGGTTGGCATCGTTATACAATTCATCCATAACGTCAAGAAATGATGAGAAGGAGGATAAGACTGGATTGTTAGTCTCAAATAGAGTGTCAGCCCAAATGCGAGGTTCACCCCTTAGGTAGCTTATCATCGTAAGAACTTTTACCCTATCATTAGGATAGGTCCTGGGTTTTAAACTGAAATTGAGGAGACAAGCATTTTTGAAGTGTCTGTATTGATTTCTCTCCCCATGAAAGAAATCAGGGGGGGGAACAAAGGGTTCAGATGGGGTCTCATGAGCTGTCTGTTTTGTAGTGATGGTGTCTTTAATGACTTTTCTTAAAGTCTCATTCTCCACTTGTAGCTCTCTTAGCCCCTGGCTAAGTTGGTCTACCCTTTGGGATAGGTTGAAGACAATTTGTGGGAGCTCGGCTGGATCCATGTTAATGGCTTAGTAATTCTGTAATGTTTCTGTAAAGACTTAACTTGTATTGGATCTCAACTGCCAGAGTTGTAGATAAATTTTGTGTGTACCACTCTGGTTAACAGACTATTGTATCGGCATAGGCTGTGATGTAACAGAGTGAATTTCTCAGATGACTTAAATGTGTCAAAACAAGGTGAAATATGGCTACTGTAACTTTGTAGCAATATTAGGTAAATTAAGTAGAGAGAGTAACTAAATTAATGGATTCCCTTAAGTAGTTAAAGTCACAATGTACAGTTCCTTTGTTATTCTCTAAACAGCAAGTGTCTGAGTGTGGTCTTTCCTTCAGCAGCAGCTTACAGGCTTTAGAAATGCTAGGCGAGTAGCGAGGAGACAGAGCGCTGATCTCTGCAGCGGCTGACAGGGGCGTGACTGACTCTGAAGGAGTTCCCCCAGCCGATGACGTCACTTCGGTTCCGTAGCGGTACAGAGAAGACGGCTTACTGAGATTCCTTAGCCGCTATAGTGATAACGGTCAGTGAGACAATATAGTAAGAAAAGGGCTCGTATGTTCAGAAGTGAACTGATAGAACTTACTCAGTTGATTACTTCCCAGGCGGTGTTACAGTAGCCGCAAGTTGTAAGTGTAGCGTGTTGTTGTTATGATCCCCGGAGGGGAGAGCTTAAACAGGCACTAACAAACCTTGCTGTGAGATGGTACACAATCCCAGAGAGGCTATATTGAGTGAAAAGCTGTTATAAGTTTAGATGTACAGTAGCGTAGAACAGGAAGGGTCCTTTCAGAGACCAGCTGCAGCTGGTATTTATAATCCAATATAATGATTTTCTCCTAATTCTAATCTCTTGCTATTTAGGCACGATAAACCACAGTGCAGAGAGCTTAGCTAACCTGAACACAATTACTAAGCACTTGTTTGGGGTGGAGACAAGCCTTAAATACAGGTGAATAGAGGTGAGCTGCAGTAACAGGGAAAACCAGGAGTGGAATCCTCACAGTACCTTAGACAGGTGGTAAAAGACTGCTGTTTTAGGCTCTTTCCTATTTAGAAACATAAACTCATTATCATTTAATATGCCGTTATGTTTAGCAGTGTCCAGCAGGCTGATGTACTGTGATTGGAATACACTGCTAGGGTTTTGGGACAGTTTCTTATAAGTTGTCTCATCATCCAGCAGTCTTTTTGCTTCCTTTACGTAGTCACTCCTATTTTGGATGACTACTCCCCCTCCTTTATCCACCGCTCTGATCACTATATCAGTGCCCTTTTTTAAAGGTCCAGCTCTAATTTCTCACGTTTATTTAAATTGCTCTTTTTTATTTTGTAATTCTTACAATATTCATCTAGTTCTTGGAGGACTAAATGTTCAAACACTGGGATAAAGTTACCTTTAGAGGAGACTGGATCGAACGTTGAATTAGGTTTCAACTCAGTATGGTTTTTATATTTAACTTCCCTTTCTTCTACGTTTCTATCTATATCAATACCGACATTTACTTCTAGTTCCTCTAAGGTTATTAGAGTCTCAAGATCTTCGTCTGTCAGCCTATCGGGTTCCATATTTTTTATGGTTCCCAATCTCTCTTTCTTCGCTTTTTAGAAGTGCCTATCCAATGTAAGTTTCCTTACAATTATTAAAAGTGTAAATAAAAGTCAGATGCGCCTATTGTTTGCTAGCCTCAAAAAATAGGTGCAAATAGTAAATCAGTGTATAATAAACAAGAATTCAAAAATATATATGTCGTGTTAGTGCTAAAATAACTAATGAAGCAATACCCTCATGCAACAAGCTAATATATAAAGTATCTCTAATATAAGAGTACTTAAAGTAGTGATATGCACCAAATAAATACGTGCTAAATTAAAGGTAGTACCTACAGTGCACAAATACAAACAGATGTACAGATATGCAAAAACAGTGGTTAAAATTGAGGTATAGTCATAACTCGATACAGGGTTATAAAACCTTAGAGTCCACCATTAATGTCTCTTATAGGACAATCCCACGGCTGCAAAACTTCTTCCAGGATCTTGAAGGCAATTCAAGTATAACCGGTCTGTAGATAAAATAAAAAAGAAGAAGGCGCCAACAATAGTGTGAATCAGTTTGACAAAAGCTCTGCCCACGCACAATATATCATGTACTTAAAAGATATACAGCACTTGATAAGTGCCACAAGAGTCTCCCGCAAAACCGCAGCTCTCCTACTGGTGATAGTAGTGCAAAATCCCGCGTTTGCTTGACCTTTCGCCCCTCCAAGGGGTTCGCAAAACCCTGGTGGGATATTGATACTCTGAGAAAATATAAAAGAAAAGGTCATATACCAAGAGGACTCAGATTATCTAAAATTTGTTCATTTACGCACTATAATGATTTGATTATAAAATGGCAAAATGAACTAATTAATTGTTCATTTAAGCTTATTGATTTACTTATAGAATTCAGGGAATCCCTTTTGAGTGAGACTGAAGTAGAAATTGATAAACTACAATCTTTATTGGGGAAATTTGAGCAGCATCCTGAGTATGCGAATAAAAATAAAGAAGTGTTTAGAATATAAAGAACAACTAGTTACTGATAATAAAACAGTTCAAAATAAATGGGTTAAAGTTAATTATAAAAAACCTAAAGATAAAAAGAAAAATTTACTAATCAAAATTCTAGATATGATTTTCAATCTCCAGGTCCTTCTAAGGAAATTAATAGTTCATGGAGAAGGAAAAAATCAGACCATGATATTCAATATGCTACCAGGAGATACAGTGATAATCATTATTCGCCTAGACCATATTCTAATTACAGGAAACAAGAGGTTAGATGTTATGATAATAATCATGAATATTATACAGATCCCACATTCAAGGATAATAAACCAAATTATTATCAACAACAGAGATTTAGAAATGAGGGATCCGAATGGAGGTCAGGTAAACCTCAGGTTTTTCAATTAAACAACAAAAATTTTTTATCATATACCAAACCAGAGACATGCACCTATCCGCTTAAAACAATTAGAAAAAGCCCCCCTAAGAGAAGAGTTTGCAACTCCCTCAACCCCCCAAAAAAGAACATACTCAAACGTGGCAGCAGAGGGGTAGAGCCAAATCAACCAAAAAGGAGAAACTTAAGAGAATGAAAGAAGGTATATTTAATCTCTCAAGTCACACATTAACAAATTTGTGTACTAAATAGAGGATTATCTTTTTGTCCTTCGAATTGGCATAACCTGTTTGAATTATTTGTGGACCTTAATAGGTTCATAAGGAAATTATCCATACAGAAATATTTTTGTGATAAGAAATTGAATCTAAAAAGTCAAAATTCTATCATTACTGATAATATGCCAGAAAGACCCATTGATAATATAGTTTACTATGAACCGGAGGATTTATGTAATGCATTATTTGATGACTACATACATTCTAATCTGATGTTGAGGTCTAATTTTAATCCGAATGTAAACAGAAGTATACCCCAGCGCCAACTAAACCTTAAATGCCCAGGGTGGTGATACCTAGCTATCACCTTAGATAAGTCAAAAGAAAAGATTATACCCAGGCGCCAGACAAACGGAGGCTAAGGTAGGTTAAAAATAAGTGATATTTAATACACAATAATTACAATAGGAGTTAAACAATATTAACAAACGGCAGTGGATCCACGCATAAAATAACACAGAAATGCATAAAATTGACAATATAAAATAAATGTAAAACAGTTAGATAAAATCCTGCAACAATGGATAAAAATAAAACCAAAATGACAATACAGGGCAAAGTGTATAAGTGCGTGTAAATGTACAAAATATCGGTGAAAAGATCACAAAAAAATGACAAAACAATGACTTCAAAAAGAGTCCAAAAAATACCAGAAAAGATCCAAAAAATTTGTCCACTATCAAGGCCTAGAGAGGGCCGAAACGCGTAGACCTGCACTGGTAAGCCTTATTTCAGTTGGAGGACTTATTTTTGATTATTCTACACATTTGTTTTATCTTTTTCTCCACAGGTTTTCCCTCACAGTATCTTTTTTCATTTGGACCAGCACCTGTTGGTATCGACAGCACTAGGGGAAGCCATCACCACCATTGGACACAATTAATAACATTGATTTTTTCAACAATTTTTTGGATTTCACACTTTTGGATTTTTTGTACCCTACACTACCCCACAGGATTGACACCACTTAATATCACATACATTATTTGTGGACAATTTTTTGGATCTTTTCTGGTATTTTTTGGACTATTTTTCAAGTCATTGTTTTGTCATTTTTTTGTGATCTTTTCACCGATATTTTGTACATTTACACGCACTTATACACTTTGCCCTGTATTGTCATTTGGTTTTATTTTTATCCATTGTTGCAGGATTTTATCTAACTGTTTTACATTTATTTTATATTGTCAATTTTATGCATTTCTGTGTTATTTTATGCGTGGATCCACTGCCGTTTGTTAATATTGTTTAACTCCTATTGTAATTATTGTGTATTAAATATCACTTATTTTTAACCTACCTTAGCCTCCGTTTGTCTGGCGCCTGGGTATAATCTTTTCTTTTGTCTAATTTTAATCCCCCAGTAACCAGCCTGAATATATTTTATTATTTCAGAATCTGGTTTTAGAGGATTTTGGTTCTCTAGATAGCAAGGTGAATAGGCCTAATCTCAATATATATGAATTGAAAGCGCTATCAAGGTTAGCAAAAAATGAAGATTTAGTGGTGAGGCAGGCGGATAAGAGGGGGGGGGGAATAGTGTTACAGGATATGTCTGACTACCTTAAGGAAGCTGATAGGATCTTATTGGATCCAGTTTATTATAAGAGATTAACTTTTAATCCCACCAAGATTTATCTAGCCAGCCTAACTAAATTGATAGATGCAGGTTTTTCAGAAGGAATTCTAACCAAAAAGGAAAAAGAATATTTGGTACCTAATTCTCCAAATTTAGAATATAATTACCATCTTCCCAAAGTCCACAAATGTATAGTTAACCCACCCGGTAGACCCATCATTTCGGGTATAGGGAATCTTACTAGCAATTTGTCTAAGTATGTGGACTTTTCCTTAAGAAACCAGTTATGGGATTACCTTCATATATAAAAGATACACCTGATCTAATTGCTAAAATATCAAAGATTGAGAAGGCAGGACGCAATTTACTCTGGTTCACATGTGATGTATCATCGCTTTATTCTAACATAGCGCATAATTTGGGTCTGAATGCAGTTGACAATTTTCTAAAAAGAGATCAATTTTTACCTATGAAACAAAGGCTTTTTTTGCTTGAGGCCATCTAATTTGTGTTAAAACACAATTATTTTGTGTATCAAGAGCAATTTTTTTTACAAATAAAGGGAACGGCCATGGGCACCAGATTTGCCCCTAGCTTTGCAAATTTATTTATGGGGTTATTTGAAGAGGAGTATATATATAATTCACCCCTAGGGGCAGGTCTGGTGTTCTATGGCCGTTTCATAGATGTAAGAGTATTATGATATGTAGGTAGCATATACACACATTGTATCATTATGTATATCTTATTATGTTTAATTACAATGTATTTTATTGTATCTTTTTGTATCCTTCTTATAATCAAATTGTAGCTAGAAGCATTGTAACCTTTATACACAGTTTTATGTAAACTTTTGAACCCTTAAGATACGTGCAAGAAACACTGCTCATGCAAGCAATTTCTTTAGGTCAGACTATAGCTATACATCAGATTAGTGTATTTTGAGATCTTACATTGTTCCTTTGTCATGTCAGTCATACATTTACCTAATGTCGCAAGAATATCAGACAAATATGATGTACAACTTACAGGATGCAAGATGGCCTTCCGTATCTTAGAAATGAGCTAATGATTATAGGTTTTAATGTATTTCTGAAATGTATATAAACTACCATTCTGACGTAATAAATTCAGAGTTATTCTGCAAGCATATCCTTGTATGTGTGTTCTGTGAACAGCTCTCCAAGAGCTTGTAATTACAATTTGCAGTGAAGATACCAGAGTCCTGGAGCAGGGTCGTGGTCCAAACTGAGGCCTTTAACAATAGATGACCTTCTATTTATTTGGGATGGTTCTGAAGCATCAGCCTTGAATTTCATAGAGTCACTCAATAAGAATAACATGGGACTGACCTTTACATATAAATTGAGTTTAGATAGTATTGATTTTTTAGATTTGGTACTTTATTGGGACACAGAAGGTCAAGTATCAACGAAAACCTACTTTAAAACAGTAGACACTAACAGCTATCTCAATTTTAAAAGCAATCATTATAAAGCTTGGAAGAGAAATATACCTTATAATTAATTTTCAAGAATACGTAGAAATTGTACTGATTTAGATTTATTCGATGAACAAGCTGAGATTTTAAGAGCAAGATTTCTTGAGAAAGAATATCCTAAGGAATTGTTTGAAGAGGGCTATTTAAAAGCCAGGAATAAGGATAGGTCGGAAATGTTTTAATAAAGTAAAAGATAACAATAATGTCCCCAAACAGGACTTAATGTTTAAAAATAGCCAGAATAATAACCTTAGGTTTATAACGAAATATACCACCAGTCATGACAAGATTAAGAAAATACTCCGTAGGCATTGGATATACTCCAAAATGATCCCATGTTGAAGAGACTAATAGATGAATATCCAGTCTGTATGTTCAAAAGAGCACCTTCCCTAAAGAATAAATTAGCCCCCAGTAAGGTTGTAATGAATAAGCATAGAAAGAATACACCTTCAATAGTGAACAATTGGCTATCAGGTAAAAAAGGTTTCTATAAATGCAATTGACCAAATTTGTGGCCTTTGTGCATATACCACAGGAGATAGATTTAAATTTAAGTCTTTTTCTACAAAGGAGGAATTTGAGATTACTACTTGTTTTTCTTGTGATTCTTCTTTTGTAGTTTATTTATTAGAGTGCAAATGTGGTTTGCAATATATAGGGAGAACCTCCAGACCCCTGAAAAAAAGATGGAGTGAGCATAACAGAAATGTGAAAAATTCCCTGATGAATCATAGCGTACCTAGACATGGGGTATGCTGTCATGAGGGACAGACTGATATATTCAGCATTTTTCCAATAGAGCATATTGTTCTGAAATGGGGTAGGAATAGATTAATCCACCTGAGACAAAGAGAAACTTTTTGGATATGGAAAATGAAGACTCTAAAGCCATATGGTCTGAATGAAAACATTGATATGGCTGCTTTCAATTAATTGTGTTTCATCAATTAATAGAATAGGTCAATATGGTATTGAGGAGTCCAATATAGGGTCACTGTGACTTTAGGCACTTTAGTAATAATGTTTTTTTTTGTTTTTTTTTTCAAAAAAAGTTTTATTGAAGTTAGCAAATACATCAATGACAAAGCTGTAACAATGTACAATGAGTAAACAAATATCTTAAATACATCGGTTACATTCTTGCTTAGCATTAAATAAAAGATCAAAAGATAAGAAACAACAGCAATATGATCACTTCATTTGTTATTATGCCTAGCCGAGGGACATACCCCCCGGAAGGACAATTAAACAAATAAACATTTTTCTCTTATTTTCATCTCCCATCAGAATGGGTTCAATCCAGCATAGTCCCTGGAATACAAAGGGTGGGGACCAGATAGGAAAAAGAAAGGGAGAGGGGGGAAGAGGAAAGGAAGAAAAAAAAGAAAAAAAAAAACACAACCAAAACTGTACGTGTGTCAATAGACTGGTCAAATGGTGTTAAATAGTGCCTCGCCACAATGCTAGCACCATCTCATCTGAAAGATTATGATTTTTCAAATAGTGTTATCTCTCCAGCTGCAGAATCTCCTTCACCTGGGATTGCCAATCTCCCAACGTGGGAGGATCCTGGGATTTCCACCTTTTTGGAATTAGTTTTTTTGCACTAGAAATCATGATTAGCAAAAGGGGCAAATGAGCGGTGCTCTGTGTTTTGGGTAAAGCTAGAAATAACAAAATCTTAGCCGTATTTGGGATGTTAATGTTTAAAATATCCCCCATCTTTTTCAATACCCCCGTCCAAAAGGACGACAGTCGCGGACAGTGCCACCAGATATGTAAGATTGATCCACTATCCCCACATCCCCTCCAACACAGCTGGCCCAGAGATGGGAACATTTTATGTAATCTTACAGGGGTTAAGTACCACCTGCTCAAAAGTTTAATATGCATTTCTTGGATTGTAGATGAGACAGAGGATTTCTTAATTAGTCTAAAAGCCCTACACCAAGAATCCAGGTCTGGGTCTATTCCCAACTCTTCAGTCCAATGTTTTGTGTATGTCGGTAGTGAGTCTGTCCCTTGTAATATAATCAGTTTGTACAGTAGGGAGATCAAATGTCTCGGGGTAGTATCTGCGGTACAGAGTTTCTCAAAGGTGGTAAGCGTTCTACCCAGGTCTTGTCTATGTTTATGTCTTGTAATATAGTGCAGAAGTTGGTGACAATTCAACCAGGAGGAAAAGATCGTGGGTTGAGACTTTTCTAGTATAGATTGTGAAACCACTTTCCCATTTTCCACCACTCCGTAAACAGAACCCTCCTTAATTTTGTATGGAACGAGTTTATGAGTATTCTTGTTGTAGTAAGGGATCTCAGGGTTTTCTAGAATAGGTGTCAAGGGGGAGTGTCTCGAAGAGATATGTGTGAATGTAGCTATAGTCGCGTCCCATATGTTAAATGTTTCTTCTACTAGATGGTACCTAGAGACTATGATGGGGCATTTTGAGGGCTGAAGCCAGGCCAGGGAACCCATATTATTGATTTTGAAGATTTTTCTATCTAGATCTATCCAAGCTTTGTTGGTTGAGTTTTGTGCCCATTCTGCTATCCTTTGTAGTCCGATCGCCTGCTTATATGAATAAATATCTGGAAGGCCTAAGCCTCCCCTATCTCTTGGTATATACATGGAGCGTCTAGATATCCTGGGCTTGGAATTGGCCCACACAAATTGTTCAATCAGGTGTTGTATCTGGGTGATATAGTTCCTAGGTAGAGCGATGGGTAGCGTTTGGAGAAAATATAGTATCCTCGGCAGAACATTCATTTTAATGACGCCCACTCTGCCCAGCCAGGATATCAGTTTATTTTTCCAGGAGGAAAGGTCGGCCATAAGATCACTCTTTAGGGGGATATAGTTATACTTAAAAAGATCTGAGGGGTTAGGAGTTAAGTATATACCCAAATATCTAAGCCTCTTATTTGCTAAGGGAATCTTAAAATTCTACTGTAAGTTTTGTACAATTTTTGGGTCAGTATTGATGTATAAAAGTTCTTATTTGTTTAGGTTGAGAGAAAAATTTGAGATCTCTCCATATATCTTTAGTTCTTTCAAGAGCGCGGGGACTAATTCAGAAGCCTTAGTCAGTGTATATAACACATCGTCGGCATATAGAGCCTGTTTATGCTCCCTGTCTCCAACAATTAGACCCATGATTTTCTTATTGTGTCTCACTTTCTGAGCTAAGACCTCTATAGACAAAGCGAAGAGCAATGGGGACAATGGGCATCCCTGCCTGGTCCCATTGTTGATGTTGACTGATTCTGAAAAAGTCCCATTAATTTTAATTTTGGCATTCGGGTTAGAGTAGAGTGCTAATACCGAGTTCATGTACGCCTCTCCAAACCCCATTTTTTCTAACACATGCCGCAGAAAAGGCCAGCTTACCCTATCGAATGCCTTCTCCGCGTCGGTGGAGAAGAGCACTAAGGGGCAACCAGAGACTCTCGCATGATTTATGAGCTGGGTGACTCTGATGGTGTTGTCCCTCGCCTCACGGCCCGGGACGAAGCCGTCTTGGTTGTTACATATCAGATTGGGCAGATGTTTATTGAGTCTATTTGCAAGGATCTTTGCCAATATTTTCATGTCGGAATTGATTAGGGATATAGGCCTGTAGTGGCCGGGGGAATCCCCCAGCTTCCCCGGTTTAGGTAAAACTGTTATATGAGCTTCCAGTAAGACCCTTGATAAGTTAGGATCATCACGGAGGCCGTTGAATAGGTCCAAAAGAGGGCCTGCCAGGGTTTCTTTGAACTTCTTGTAGTATATCACAGAGAAGCCATCAGGGCCTGGGCTCTTACCGCTTGGGCAAGTTTTAATGGCTTTGTAAAGCTCCTCCGCAGAGATCGGAGCGTCCATGGCTTTAGAGTCCTCCCTAGATAGGGAGGGGAGTTCTATATCCTCCAGATAGGAGTTAATCAAGGTTTCCCTTTGAGCAATCTCTGCCTATTGAGAGGTTGCTGCGGTATGCTCATGTATATTATACAACGAGTGGTAGTACTTGTAGAACTCATTAGCTATTTGGGTACTGCTGCAGAGCATATGGCCATCACCAGATCTGATCAAGTGTATATAAGAACGGAGCTGTCTCTTTTTAAGAGTTCTCGCTAAAATTTTGCCTGGTTTGTTACCTCCCTCATAGTAATGCTGTTTTAAAAATAGGGCTTTCTTTTGGTGGGATTCTGTAAGGTGTTGTTGAAATTCTACTCTAGCTTTCTTAAGTCGGGTTGTAGTGTCTGTACAGGAAGGGAATTCCTTATGTTTAGCTTCTAGTGATCCTAATGTAGATTGCAGGTCTAGGAGACCGGAAAGCCCCATCTGTAAAGGACTTTATTGCTTCTCAGAACAGAAGTGATGTGACTCAAGTCTCTGCGCTTTTGCAAAGTCATAGGTGATAGGTCTGTAAAAACCTGGACTTCCTCTCCCGCGTGGGTAATAGGATGTTTTCCTCGTGCTCCTTGAAGTACTTCTTCTTTATCCTTAAAACTGAGAAATCTGACTATGACATCTCTTGGAGGAGCCCTATTTGGAGGTTTAGGCCTAAGGGCCCTATGCGCTCTTTCAATTGGGATCTCTGGTGATGCAGGGGAGTCTTTGATAATCCTAAACAACGCTTGGCGATAACCTTCAAGATTCTGTGGAGCAATGGCTTCAGAGATACCTCTAAAGCGCAGGTTGTTCCTGCGGCCTCTATTGTCGATGTCTTCCAACTTGTCATTGAGGTATTGCAAGTTATCAGTATGGTTGAGAATATCATTTGATTGCTGTTGCAGGGAAGATGCATTATCCTTAGTGGATTTTTCTATAGCTAAGACTCTTGTCTCTAGTGACGAAAAATCCTTCCTCAGGTCTCCAAATAAACTCCTCATCTCTGTTAACACTCCCTGTATGTCTGACTTAGAGGAAAGGTGTGATATGTCCTCCTTAGTTAGAAACTGAGAGTTAGGTGTATCATTCTGCGGTATAGAGGAAGCTAGAAGCTCCTGTGGACTCGCCATTGCTGTGGCAGGTGTATTTTTATCAGAGTCTACAGGCCTAAGATAGTGGCTCATGGGCTTAGAGGTGCTGATCTTGTCTGCTCTGCTCGCTCTTTTATTAGGCATGCCCTAATATAGTTACAGCAATAAAGAGCTTAAATGACCAGTGGCATATGTGTCCCAGCCCAGTGTCCTAATAGATGAGGAGGCTAATGAATGTAAAGCAGATCCTGTCTTGCATCCGATGCTATGAGAATTAAATAGAACAGGGCCTATATGAGAGCTGTAAAATAGGCCTAAACTTATGTGCCAATATTGAAAGTTTATCCCTCCGCTTAATCCCCTTATCTCGTTACTCCACTCACTGCTCCTACATATATTGCCGGTCTGTAGCGTATATTATCTGTGCCAAGCCCCTGTTATGTATCTTTGTTCCCCAGTAGATCCTGATGTATTTAGAGGCGTATGTACTGGCAAGAAGGGGGTCTGTCTGACGATCTTAACAACACCCGCCACGAGCGGTGTGTCTCGCTTACCAGTCTGCCCGCTTCTTACAGGTGAGAGTGTGTGGAGGCTGCCGTGTTTGGGGAACTTTGCGCAGATGCGGTGGAAATAATTGGCCTTGCTCAGTTCTCCCTGCATGACCGGCATATACCAAGCACCTCCGATAGTGTTAGTACAGGGCCAGAGCGCACAGCGTTCCACTCTGTTGATCAGATTCCCAGCTCCAGATGTTCCAAGCTAATATGTTAGAGAAGGGAAGATCAGCCGGTAGATCCCAAGACCATGCTGAAGTTGTTGTGGCCCAAGGAGCATAAAGCGATCAACACCCTACCTCCGTAGCTAGGAGTAGTAACAGGGTCCACGTGTGCTGCTGTCCATGCAGTTTAGCGTAGCTGTTGTCTGTCAGGAGAATCAGGAAACGGCGTCCTAATGTAAAGCCACCTACTCAGCTTATGGTATCCTTAGATAAGTACCAGGGTAAAACAGCTTAGATACAGTTCATAAGTGCTATTTTAAGCTTTTTTGTCAGCATAGGAAGCAGGAGCCCTGCTAGTGTGCGACCATCTTCCTCCGCCCCTCTTTAGTAATAATGTTTTTAACATTATATTAGGGACTTGTAGTCTTTGTAATATTTGGTGGTTTATGTTTATATGTATATGTTTAAGATGATTTTAAGGCGAAGCGGAAATATATGTATATTTATAGTTGTTCTTGTTGTTATCATAATGCAGGATTTATTGTTGTTTTTTTAAACCATACCATTTCTATATATTAGGGAGTTTTATTTGGGAAATTCCCAGGAAGATACATTTTATTTTTGTTGTATCATGCAAGATAGTTTTAGGATGGTATAAATCATTATTTGTATTTGTATTTGTATTGATATAGTATATTGTATATATTTATACGATCCTTTGTATCAATTTTTGTACAAGCGTGTAATACCTCTGGCCTCTTACAAGTGAATGTTAAGTGAACAGCTCGACTGTACTATTGCGGATTGGATCGTTAGGGCATTTTTACATGATACGGATAATATATATTTTTATATTTTTATATGTATTATATATATTACATTATAATTTTTCAAATATGAATTGCATTTTAATTTAATAGATTTGACAGTCCATAGGTAATATCGTATTCGATACGAAAGCCAGGTAACTGTTAAGGATAATACTGTGATATCCAGTTACTTGTAGTATGTCCCAACAGATCCGAACTAGCTCGTTATAGGGTAGTTTAATTTATGTTGGGCAATACAATTTTACTATGATATGAATAATACATTGAATAAGTAATATCATATTTTAATATGAGTAACATTTTAAGTATGCCGTATCAGAATTTTTCACGAAGACAAGCCCCTCTTTTTGATCCAATCTCTTTTGAGACGGTATATTCCTTACACTTGATTGGCCTAACGTATTTTCTACACACATGCGCCCTATGTGAGACTAGACGCCGTTGGGGGCCATTTATAGCTGTGAATGAGTAATGTTACTTTATACACCTGATGAAGTGGTCTGTGTGACCGGGGAATGCGTTGTGTATGCTGGAATTTGTTTTTAATAAAATTCATTTTTAAACAGTACACATCACGGCTTTGACAAACTTTTTTTGATAGTTTTTTATTGAGGTTTTGCAATACAACATCATACGATGAACGCCTCATCAAGTCAAGAATAAAAATGTCAATATATGGAAAACAAAAACAGTTGTAGGGCAATGCGTAAAGATATCCATGTATAATAATAGCAAGGCTACTCAAACCTCTGTTTTATAATATTTTTATCTTAATTAGCAGACTAATTGGCAGGCAACTTATGGACCATTTTAGATAAATTAATTGAATCGTATATGTTAGTCTTAAGGGCAGCCACTTTTGGGCTATATAGTAGTTGTAGGGAAACACCGGGTAAGCACCGCTTGGAGTATGGAAGGGGGAGGCGGAGATTTCTAAGCTGGTTCTAGACAATGTCATGTAGTTAAATAATATAATACCTAGATCTCTTAAGTAGTAAAATTTACGTTTTTAAAGAAAAGACACCCATACCACAATAATTAATCCTCTGAGAAGAAAAGTGGGGTGGAGGGATTCATATTAAAGTGGTGAATGAAAAAGATAGTAGTTATGGATAGACCTCCATGGGCTATGAAGAGCTATGGAGTGATATAATTTGCACTATAGGCCCCACCATATATAGAAATGGAACATAATAGCCTAAAAGTATTAAAGGAATATACTCCCAAATCCTAGGCTGATGTTTTATCATATATCTCATGTTGTGGGAACCATTTTTGCCCAGGATGATTAGTTAGGGAGTTAATAGATGAGGTGAATTATTATGCTAGGCTATTTGGGAATCTAGTTGTAGGTACATCCTACAAACCACTAGCAACCCCGTTATCAGGTAGTATAGTAGGGGTTATTGGATATATTAAAAGCAGTACAGCATTAAATAGCAGAAAATATGGGTACCAAGTACATGAATAAGAACCATATTATTGCTGCCCCCTGGCTTACTATATGATAGCTATGTATGAACCTAAGCTCATTGCGATATGTGGGTTAAAATGTTGAATTAACCCCTCTCTATAGGGGAATGAAGCTGTCTCAATTGAATAAAATAAGTATATTGAGCCTGGTTATACAAGCATATAGTATAAATACATTAATGAGGCATACAAAAAATCCATATCATAACCGAAAGCAACAGCCTAGCCATTAAAAAGAATTATGCTAATTATTAAAAAGACCTGTATATAATTAATATGGGGTATAGCTAGTGAAAAGGCTTAATCCTATATAGGGTTGATATGGCCATATCTTACAAACAATATATTCATCAATGGATCCCAATCCTAGTCTGGAGATAGACCCTGCTTCAGTAAGCTATTGAATCAGATTGGAGTCATACTATTTATAAATCTATAACTGCCCCGTGTTATACAGTACTAGGATGAAACTACCTGATGCCGCTCCATATTAAACAATTTAGAGGGAGAGCTTGTTAATTAGGTATCTTAATGCTAAAGGCTGGAATAGTATAGCTTCCAAGAGAACTATAATGTTATAACAAAAGTGTCTTAATTAGAACAGTGACACTGTCTAAAAACTGGGAATAGGAAAACACGCTGAACACAATGTAATGAAAATCAGCTTAACACATCCGTTACAATATTTTCCAGCGAGTATGATAGTACAGGGTAAAGGTTAAACTTGTGAATTATAACTCTTGTCTTACAGAGAGAGAAATGCTAGGAGCGAGTTATAGCAAAACACCTGTGCACAAAAGTAGATCATGCTATAAACATACATACAGTATAAATATAAGTATCTGCTATTGTTTAGAGAACATAGACAGCCTTTAACAAACTATGAGAATGCCCTGTGGATAAACATTAGATGAGTAGTTATTAATTGCAGTATTGAGAAGACAAGTTCATCAGGTTAGCAAGTCTACATATATTTTAAAACTGAAATACTGTAATGCAAAGAGACTTCTAAAATTATAGAGGAGCTATGGGTCCTGATGTATCTGCAAGAAATGACTTCTATGAACCTTTGTATTCTGCACTTGCAATACTATACGGACATAGGTCATACGACAGTAGCAGGCATGATGACAGACAGTAGTAATGTAGCTGTAAAAAAACATCTAAATAGGGAATGAACGTCAAAACCAAGCAGAACATCCCACATCATTAGATATAGCAGGTATCAGCATTCATGCAGACCACTATATCCTGTATAAGAGCCCATCCAGAATGTCAGCCTATACCCTTCTTTAGCAATTTAAGGCCACTGTTAATAGAGCTTATCAGTATTCTGCTTTTCCAAATTTCTTTGTGCAGCCCTTGAGGCAGAATGCTGCAAAAAAAGCAATATGGAAGATCAATTGCCCGGGATGAAGAGCTGGCGTAAAGAGAGGATTTTATAGAACTCTTCTTGCTCGACAATAAACTTGGGTGGGTACTTCTATTTGGAGCACAATATGTAGTGTGTCTGAGGTGTAGTGTCAAGCACTCATCTGTAGTAGCTCCGGTCACTAGCCCCGCCGCAATCGGCCGCCTCGCTACAGGGCCTAGTGATGTTGCAACATCCTCAGGGAGTTCGTCCACCTTTTCATCTAGATGAGCACAGAGTAACCCTCAAAGGTAATTCTCCACAGCCAGCAAACAAGAATCATTGGGCCTTATGATAAATAAAAAAAGGCCTATATATAGCACAGGTGGCTACCCTAAAGAACGGGAGTAGTTCCAGGTTACACCCAGGGGATGAAATTGATACAAATAAATTAGGGAACGCTAAAAAGCTGCTATATGGTAGAGGTTAAAAAATTATAGGATATCCAATGAGCAGAAATATGGTATAATTAATGAAAATTCATATGTTATTACTATAGTGAATATATAGTGCAAAAAAACAGTGATACAAAACTTAGATTATCTTAAATGATTAATATTTAATATACATAGTAAAGAATTAAAATAAAATAAAAGGACCACCGGTGGTTTAACTATTTAGAAACTATTAAAAAACTTGATTATGAATTCAAGTGTTCTCTTGCATATGGTTCCAGAAGGATTTGGAAATTCCAATGTTAAAAAAGTTTAGTTCATAGTAGGAGCTGAGCTGAGTAAAACACAGTTCTTTGGAGCAAAGGTAACTCTGTTTGTGGGAAGGCTATGCAAAGGATTAATTCAGTGGCATACGGCACAGTACTTGGTGTAAATAATTTCAGTTAAGGATCAAATGAATCTGTGTTTCAGACTTGGAATGTTTGTCAAAGTTTAGCGCAAACACATAAGGCTCACCCAGAATACGAAGCTGTTTACACAAAGGCTTCTCCATGTGTTGTATAGTACAACAGAAGGTGTTTAAATAAACACGATACCTTAATAGTGTGGTGAAGGACACCCAAGGAGTATCTCAACTTGTCCGTTCCTCGGCGTGTCTGAAGTCACGTGACTCTCCTTTCACCAATTGGATTCACGGATTACCGGGTGGTCTGCGCCTCAGCTGTGATGTGCAAATCCAGGTTGCTACAATTGTAACCAAGTGCAAGCTGTGATCCGTTAGTAAATTGCCAAAACAACTCGGGCTGTTTCAAAGTTACCAGGACTTTAACAGAGCGCTCTGTATATTTTCTTCGGTGTAACTTGCAGTAAGAAGCCCATCAATTCGGTGTAATACTTCAACGCGTTTCAGCTTGTATAGCCTTTTTCAAGAATATTTTCTAAATGCCACACATCCCTTTTTTATCCCGAAAGCTCCTATATTGGCTCCTCCTTTCCTTATGTTTTCACTTCCCATATTATTACGTTAAAAACACTTGGGCCTAGATTTAGAGTTTCGTCGGTAACGACCCGCGTAGCTAACGCTGGCTTTTTTCTGGCCGCACCTTTAAAATAACTCTGGTATTGAGAGTCCACAGAATGGCTGCGTTAGGCTCCAAAAAGGGAGCGTACAGGCATATTTAACGCCACTGCAACTCTCGATACCAGAGTTGCTTACGGACGCGGCCAGCCTCAAAAACGTGCTCGTGCACGATTCCCCCATAGAAAACAATGGGGCTGTTTGAGCTGAAAAAAAAACTAACACCTGCAAAAAAGCCGCGTTCAGCTCCTAACGCAGCCCCATTGTTGTCTATGGGGAAACACTTCCTACGTCTGCACCTAACACCCTAACATGTACCCCGAGTCTAAACACCCCTAACCTTACACTTATTAACCACTATTCTGCCACCCCCGCTATCGCTGACCCCTGCATATTATTTTTAACCCCTAATCTGCCGCTCCGTAAACCGCCGCTACTTACATTATCCCTATGTACCCCTAATCTGCTGCCCCTAACACCGCCGACCCCTATATTATATTTATTAACCCCTAATCTGCCCCCCACAACGTCGCCCTTCACCTGCCTACACTTATTAACCCCTAATCTGCCGACCGGACCGCACCGCTATTATAATAAAGTTATTAACCCCTAATCCGCCTCACTAACCCTATAATACATAGTATTAACCCCTAATCTGCCCTCCCTAACATCGCCGACACCTAACTTCAAACATTAACCCCTAATCTGCCGACTGGAGCTCACCGCTATTCTAATAAATGTATTAACCCCTAAAGCTAAGTCTAACCCTAACACTAACACCCCCCTAAATTAAATATAATTTAAATCTAACAAAATAAATTAACTCTTATTAAATAAATTATTCCTATTTAAAGCTAAATACTTACCTGTAAAATAAACCCTAATATAGATACAATATAAATTATATTTATATTATAGCTATTTTAGGATTTATATTTATTTTACAGGTAACTTTGTATTTATTTTAACCAGGTACAATAGCTAAAATAGTTAAAATAATTACAAAATTACCTGTAAAATAAATCCTAACCTAAGTTACAATTAAACCTAACACTACACTATCAATAAATTAATTAAATAAAATACCTACAATTACCTACAATTAAACCTAACACTACACTATCAATAAATTAATTAAATACAATATCTACAAATAAATACAATGAAATAAACTAACTAAAGTACAAAAAATAAAAAAGAACTAATTTACAAAAAATAAAAAAATATTTACAAACATCAGAAAAATATTACAACAATTTTAAACTAATTACACCTACTCTAAGCCCCCTAATAAAATAACAAAGACCCCCAAAATAAAAAAATGCCCTACCCTATTCTAAATTACTAAAGTTCAAAGCTCTTTTACCTTACCAGCCCTGAACAGGGCCCTTTGCGGGGCATGCCCCAAAGAATTCAGCTCTTTTGCCTGTAAAAAAAAACACATACAATACCCCCCCAACATTACAACCCACCACCCACATACCCCTAATCTAACCCAAATCCCCCTTAAATAAACCTAACACTAAGCCCCTGAAGATCTTCCTACCTTATCTTCACCATACCAGGTTCACCGATCGATCCAGAAGAGCTCCTCCGATGTCCTGATCCAAGCCCAAGCGGGGGGCTGAAGATGTCCATGATCCGGCTGAAGTCATCATCCAAGCGGGAGCTGAAGAGGTCCATGATCCGGCTGAAGTCATCATCCAAGCGGGAGCTGAAGAGGTCCATGATCCGGCTGAAGTCTTCTATCAACGGCATCTTCAATCTTCTTTCTTCCGGATCCATCTTGCAGACCTCCGACGCGGAACATCCTGCTGGCCCGACGGACTACCGACAAATGAAGGCTCCTTTAAGGGACATCATCCAAGATGGCGTCCCTCGAATTCCGATTGGCTGATAGGATTCTATCAGCCAATCGGAATTAAGGTAGGAAAATTCTGATTGGCTGATGGAATCAGCCAATCAGAATCAAGTTCAATCCGATTGGCTGATCCGATCATCCAATCAGATTGAGCTCGCATTCTATTGGCTGTTCCGATTCCATCAGCCAATCAGAATTTTCCTACCTTAATTCCGATTGGCTGATAGAATCCTATCAGCCAATCGGAATTCGAGGGACACCATCTTGGATGACGTCCCTTAAAGGAACCGTCATTCGTCGGGAAGTCGTCGGAAGAAGAGGACGGATCCGCGCTGGAGGTCTTTAAGATGGAGCCGGTCGTCATCGGATGAAGATAGAAGATGCCGCTTGGATCAAGATGGTTGCCGGTCCGGATCGCCTCTTCTTCCCGGATAGGATGAAGACTTTGGAGCCTCTTCTGGACCTCTTCAGCCGCCGGATGATGGATGTCTAGCCCCCGCTTGGGTTGGATGAAGATTTTGGAGCCAGGACTGATCGGTGATACCCGGTGAGGTGAAGATAAGGTAGGAAGATCTTCAGGGGCTTAGTGTTAGGTTTATTTAAGGGGGGTTTGGGTTAGATTAGGGGTATGTGGGTGGTGGGTTGTAATGTTGGGGGGGGAGTATTGTATGTGTTTTTTTACAGGCAAAAGAGCTGAATTTCTTGGGGCATGCCCTGTTCAGGGCTGGTAAGGTAAAAGAGCTTTGAACTTTAGTAATTTAGAATAGGGTAGGGCATTTTTTTATTTTGGGGGTCTTTGTTATTTTATTAGGGGGCTTAGAGTAGGTGTAATTAGTTTAAAATTGTTGTTATTTTTTCTAATGTTTGTAAATATTTTTTTATTTTTTGTAACTTAGTTCTTTTTTATTTTTTGTACTTTAGTTAGTTTATTTAATTGTAGTTATTTGTAGGAATTGTATTTAATTTATTTATTGATAGTGTAGTGTTAGGTTTAATTGTAGATAATTGTAGGTATTTTATTTAATTAATTTAATGATAGTATAGTGTTAGGTTTAATTGTAACTTAGGTTAGGATTTATTTTACAGGTAATTTTGTTATTATTTTAACTAGGTAACTATTAAATAGTTTAACTATTTAATAGCTATTGTACCTGGTTAAAATAAATACAAAGTTGCCTGTAAAATAAATATTAATCCTAAAATAGCTACAATGTAATTATAATTTATATTGTAGCTATATTAGGGTTTATTTTACAGGTAAGTATTTAGCTTTAAATAGGAATAAGTTATTTAATAAGAGTTAATTTATTTCGTTAGAATAAAATTATATTTAACTTAGGGGGGTGTTAGGGTTAGGGTTAGAATTAGCTTTAGGGGTTAATACTATGTATTATAGGGTTAGTGAGGCGGGAGTGAGGCAGATTAGGGGTTAATAACTTTATTATAGTAGCGGTGAGATCCGCTCGACAGATTAGGGGTTAATAAGTGTAGGCAGGTGGAGGCGACGTTGAGGGGGGCAGATTAGGGGTTAATAAATATAATATAGGGGTCGGCGGTGTTAGGGGCAGCAGATTAGGGGTACATAGCTATAATGTAGGTGGCGGCGCTTTGCGGTTGGCAGATTAGGGGTTAATTATTATAGGTAGCTGGCGGCGACATTGTGGGGGGCAGGTTAGGGGTTAATAAATATAATATAGGGGTCGGCGGTGTTAGGGGCAGCAGATTAGGGGTACATAAGTATAACGTAGGTGGCGGTCGGCAGATTAGGGGTTAAAAATATTTAATCAAGTGGCGGCGATGTGGGGGGACCTCAGTTTAGGGGTACATAGGTAGTTTATGGGTGTTAGTGTACTTTAGAGCACAGTAGTTAAGAGCTTTATGAACCGGCGTTAGCCCAGAAAGCTCTTAACTACTGACTTTTTTCTGCGGCTGGAGTTTGGTCGTAAGATTTCTAACGCTCACTTCAGACACGACTCTAAATACCGGAGTTAGGAAGATCCCATTGAAAAGATAGGATACGCAATTGACGTAAGGGGATCTGCGGTATGGAAAAGTTGCGGCTGAAAAGTGAGCGTTAGACCCTTTAATCACTGACTCCAAATACCGGCGGTAGCCTAAAACCAGCGTTAGGAGCCTCTAACGCTGGTTTTCACGGCTACCGCCAAACTCCAAATCTAGGCCTAGATTTCCTGTTCAATGTTATACATATAATAATGTCAAAAAAATATATATACATCCTTCCATATTTAATTTTCACTTGTTTCCAATGAGAGAAAAAAAAAAACAAAAAAAAAAAAAACAATAATATATAGAAAACAATAAAATATATATATATATATATATATATATAGATAAAATATTTGATATATTTGTTGTAATGTACTGCATGAAAATTCTTAACTTTATATTTCTGCTAATAAGTGAACCTATAAATAAATTTGAAATGACATAAATATAATATTAGTATAACCTTACAAATCTATAATTGATGGGATATCTAAAAGTGCATTGTGATTACATAATAGTTGTTGTACTATCTGTATTTCTTATATTCCCGTATATATAAAAAAAAAACATAAAAAACACAAAAAACATATTATTGATGGTGTTATTACGAACTAATTGTGCAAATAAACTAGTGCAAAGTGCAGGTATTTGTGATTAGTGATGTGATGTTTAGTGAGATATTTATTGCATAATGGAGTTTAAATCTAGTTCCACATTTAAACCTAATGGTTCTAATGTTTTAAATTTAAATATTAGCTCTGCTTCTGCTCTCAAAAAGTTTTTTATTTAAATCTCCTCCTCTCCAATTTCTAGTTATTTTCCTAATCCCCCAGTATTTCAGACCTTTCGTATTCTGATTATGGAAATCTTTAAATGGATAATAGATGTCCTGTAAATCCATGTTCAATGTTCAATAAATGTTCACGGATTCTGTCCTTCAGGGGGCGTGAGGTTTCCCCCAAATATTGTTTATTACATGGACACTGTATCAGGTACACTATATTGTTGTCAGTGCACCTGATACAGTCTTTAATTAGAAAGTCTTTACCAGTTGTACTTGATTTAACTATTTTTGCTCCTTCACCACACTATTAAGGCATTGTGTTGATTTAAACACCTTCTGTTGTACTATCCAACACATGGAGAAGCCTTTGTGTAAACAGCTTCGTATTCTGGGTGAGCCTTATGTGTTTGCGCTAAACTTTGACAAATATTCTAAGTCTGAAACACAGATTAATTTGATCCTTAACTGAAATTATTTACACCAAGTACTGTGCCGTATGCCACTGAATTAATCCTTTGCATAGCCTTCCCACAAACAGAGTTACCTTTGCTCCAAAGAACTGTGTTTTACTCGGCTCAGCTCCTACTATGAACTAAACTTTTTTAACATTGGAATTTCCAAATCCTTCTGGAACCATATGCAAGAGAACACTATATATATTTCAATTAATTCATAATCAAGTTTTTTAATAGTTTCTAAATAGTTAAACCACCGGTGGTCCTTTTATTTTATTTTAATTCTTTACTATGTATATTAAATATTAATAATTTAAGATAATCTAAGTTTTGTATCACTGTTTTTTGCACTATATATTCACTATAGTAATAACATATGAATTTTCATTAATTATACCATATTTCTGCTAATTGGATATCCTATAATTTTTTAACCTCTACCATATAGCAGCTTTTTAGCGCTCACTAATTTATTTGTATCAAGAATCATTGGGCCTAGCAGGAGACCGTGCATCAGGCATTTCCACAGGATCCGATAGTGTCATGTCACACTTGTCTTCTGCTAGTTCAGGGAGAGAGGCTGATCGACGTTCCTCATGGCTGGGTATGTCTAGCGTTTCGGACCATAAAAGTAAAATATGTTGGAGTAGATCGTTAAATTGAAAGTCCATAGTACGCTCTAGCTCCCAAAGTGCATCAATGATGTCCGCCGCCATCTTAATCCAGAATACTGCGTGCGTCTAAGGGTTTATTTTTCTATCTGTCCCTCTAGTAACACTTTAATAGCTGAACAGGTTTCCTTTTTCGGTCAGTGTTCTCAGAAACGGTTTACGAATTTAGAGATTTTAATCCCAGGTTAAAATTTTAACAGATAGACTCTGTTATTGAAATTTAGAACTAGGAGCTCTCCCAGGTTATGTCTAGCTGCTTTGGCGGTTGGCTCCGCCCCCCTTTGACAAACTTTTTATTCGCTTACTCCCGTTGGAGTATACTAGGCTACAGCGGTCTTTACTCCCATCTATAGCCGTACAGCTGATAATGGAGATTACAGTGTTTTGCGAACCCCTTGGGGGGGCGAAAGGACAAGCAAACACAGGATTTTGTACTACTATCACCAGTAGGAGAGCTGCGGTTTTGCGGGAGGACAGCGATCTGGACAGCTGTTAATGGTCCAGGAGGCTCTTGTGGCACTTATCAAGTGCTGTATATCTTGTAAGTACATGATATATTGTGCGTGGGCAGAGCTTTTGTCAAACTGATTCACACTATTGTTGGCGCCTTCTTCTTTTTCATTTTATCTAAGTTTCCTTACAAACGTGTGCACATCAACAAAAAGTGTAAAGGGGTTTGGTCCTCTAGTAGGGGTGAAAGATAAACCTTTCCTAAATAGGTTTATAATCCCTTCAGGGAACTGTGTATCTGTTAGGTTGAATATTTTTACACTTTTTAGTAGTCCCAATTTGTGTTTATTCTTTTCTTTTTTGTATTTTTTATTTTGAACAAGGTGCCCTGCTCTACATCCCCTATACTTTCCTATAAAAAAAAATTTGGATGATGATGCCTCCTCCATTGCGGAGTTTGAGGCTGTTTCAGGGCCGGACTGGGAAATCAGACCAACCCTGGAAATTTGTATAGAACGGCCCGCCCCCCCCCCCTCTGAGTCAACCCCGCACCCTTCATTTTAATCCAGCCCCCTCCGGCGCAGCCTCCTCCGTATATCCATTAAAAGTTATTCTCTGTAAAAGTCACATTTGGGGCAAAAAAGAGACTGCTTCCTGGGCCTGATCGCAACTTTTTGCGACCCTGGAAGTTCCGCCACTGCCCTGTATATCAGCTATATACCCAAGTGAGATGTCAGATCATTATAACCAATGCCTTAGTGAATGGGATGTTGTGCTATAGGACTTCATTACATACACAGCAAAGTAAAATGCATGTAGTGTGTTGCTACAGCAGTTAGCTTGTGAGCGCTAAGTTGTGACACAATTATTGTCATCAGATCAATGGGTTGTGACACACCTTTATTTATTTTTATTCTTTTGCTATGCTTTTACTTTATTATTACATTTAACTCTTGAAATTTCTCAGACAAGAATTGTGACAATGAGCCCATACATAGTCACATACTCACACACTCACACAGTCACATGCTCACACAGTCACATGCTCACACAGTCACATACACACAGTCACATAAACACAGTCACATGCTCACACAGTCACATACACACAGTCACATACACACAGTCACATACACACAGTCACATACTCAGACGCTCACACAGTCACATGCTCACACAGTCACATACACACAGTCACATACACACAGTCACATACATATGCTCACACAGTCACATGATCACACTGAGTCTCAGAGTCCTCCTCCTCCCTGGCGGCCCAGCCAGTGTGGCCCAGGCCCTGGCCCTCAGTGAGTGACACTACTGTGACAGACAGACTGAGACTGAGCCTGTGACTTTGTGAGAGACAAACACAGACTCAGTCACTGTCTGAGTGAATGCTCTATAATTTGGCTAAGGGCTGGCTTAGTTATATTAGCTAAGTGACAAGTGAGGAGTTACTAGTTGCGGTAAGGTGAGGTCTTAGGTTAGTGCTGGCGGCCGGTTAATTAACTTGCGGAGGCGGCGGAGACGGAGAGGGGGTTAAAAATGTAACATATAAATAAGTTTAATAACAACTTACTTAGTGCTGCAGCCTTAGTGAGGACTAAGACAGTAACAGCAGGGACTGATTACCTGCCGGCGGCCTCAATATCGCAAACTTAGCGAGCAAAGCTGCAATTGCAAAAATATATTTTATACACAGCAGCAGCCACCCAGCCCAGCTGAGCTGCCGGCCAGCGGCCCACCAGGATTTTTCCCGTTATCCCGGCTGCCCAATCCTGCCCTGGGCTGTTCTCGATATTTGTGTTGTATCTGTGTATTGTGTTCTCTCCTTCGATACTCTAAAAAAGAAGTAGAGGAGGACTGCCCATTTTCATACTGTTTATTCATCCCTAAATTTCTATTCTTTTTAAAATTCTCTTTTGCTTCTGATTTCTCATATAGCCCTGCAATCTATGGCCATTATTTTCATTATTTTCATTATTTATATGTGTCACTTGTTTTTGGTTAAATATATTCGAAAGTATTCTATTCCTATTTTTATTTATATTCCCTTGAGATTTCCAGAAACCTTGTTTGTCTGTACTTCTCTTACTTGGGTTCTGATTGCTTCCTTTAGCTTTATTTTTTAACACTATTATTACTATTATTTTCATCCTCCCATCTTAATGTTCCAACTTCTCTGTAATCAGGTGAATAGATATCCAACCATTCAGAGTTAACCCTCTCTTCTTTAGGGGTACCTATGGCATTTAATGATCATGTATTTCAGGAAAATTGGGATGGTGATTTAGGTACCAATAGAGAAGAGAGGGTTAACGCTGAATGGTTGGATATCTATTCTGTTCTGGGATAGATTCCTTAAACTCGCCCCTGTCAGAATATGTTGATTTTTATTTACAACCTATTGTATCCAAAATGAAATCATACATTAAAGATACTCCTGATACAATAATGAAATTGACTAATCTAAAATGGGAGAATTGTTATTTTTGGGTAACAGTTGATGTCACAGAATTATATACTAATATTCCACATAGTTTGAGTATTAAGGCTACTGAATATTGGCTAAAAAGGATGACAGATCTAGCTCCAAACAAACAAGAATTTCTCCTAGAAGCTATATGTTTTATTCTTGAAAAAAACTTCTTTCGCTTCGAAAATGAATTCCATTTACAGGTTGGTGGTACGGCCATGGGTACTAAATTCGCACCTAGCTACACCAACCTGTACATGGGTTTTTTTGGGAAGAGATGAAAATCTGGAACAACAACCCATATATAGAGAATGTGGTAAGTTGGGCCAGATTCATAGATGACATTATTCTAATCTGGAAGGGAGAAGAGGAAACACTTAAGAACTTCATACAATATCTGAATAATAATAATATGAATTTAAAGTTTACTGAAAAGTATAGTAGAAATGAAATAGAATTCTTGGATTTGATCTTATATCATCAGAATGAGGATATTAAGGCTAGAGTGTACACCAAGGAGACGGATAGTAATGGGTATATTCATGCATCCAGTGGGCATCATCCCACTTGGATAAAGAATATACCCGTAGGTCAGTTTGAGAGAATCAAAAGAAACTGTACAGATTTGGAAGACTTCCAAAAGGAATCAGATATCCTAAAGAGCAAAGTTTTAGAAAAAGGATATCAGAAGATATGGATAGATACAGCCTATGAGAAAGTTTTAAGGAAATATGCTAACATAGCCAATTAAAAGTAAAAGAAAAGGAAGAAACCAAAAACTGGCTAACCTCAAGTACAATTGGTTTCTATAAGTGTAACAGACTTAATTGTGTATCATGCGAACATATGTACAAAGGTAATAAACCAATTAAACTTGTGCATTCTACATCTAATGAGAGAAGGTGTGATTTAAAAAGTCTTGTTAATTGTAAGACCACTTTTGTGGTCTACCTCCTACAATGTAATTGGGAGGACCACAAGACCATACAAAAAACACCTATATGAACATATTACAAACATAAAGGCAGGACTAAAGACCCATAATTTGTCTGATCATTATAATTTGGTTCACAAAATCGAAACCCTAATTGCCTAGAGGTACCATTTTGTAACAGATACACATGGGCAAAAGAGGGGGATATAGGGTCCTACTTAGACAAAAGGGAAACGTATTGGATTCATGCATTCAACACTAGAGTTCCTTCAGGACTAAATAAGGATATCAGCCTTTCTATAGAGAGAGGATCACTTGTAATGATGTAGTATAATTGTGACCATTTTTTAGGAATCTTATATTTAATACCTAAAGTATTGTATATGGATTTATGGAAATAATTATATCATCCGAATAGTTCTTAAATTATAATAAGAAAGTATAGTGTGATTTTTAAAATGGTTTGAAATTTTTTTTTTTTATTTTGAAATTGTTTATAATCTATATAATGGTTGTACTTTAGAAATTTTAATATCAGTTGTTCTGATTTATTATTTTAATATGTTTTAAATGTTCTAAATTATTAGTATTTTAAAGATTTCTCTACCATAACGAACATAGGGTAAATTGCTTCTATATATCCGTTGAATTTAAATACAAATATGTTGTCCTAGTGCAAATATTAGGATGAAGATGTTAGGGTAAATGTAGATGGTAATGTGTATTTTTTTCGATCTTAAGAATGACTTTTAGGTTCCTGTGATTTCTGACGCTTCCATAACATCAGGTTGCTAGGGGAGACGAGTCTTGGTACTCACCTACGCATAGCCTATGATGTCAAATCCGGTAAGCGCCTGGAAACACGGGAGGACCTAAAAGATCGTGTAGCCTGGGAACAGCGTTTAAAAGAAAGACATGCTGATATTGGAACTACCTCTGATGAAGAAGGAAACAAATATATACACCCTTCGAAATGCGTAAGGTATATGTTTTAGGCTGATAGCCTTCTGATGTTATGGATCACAGTTGGACTGTAAACTGTAGTGAGTGCCTGTAATTTGTTAGCACTCACACCACAGCGCTCTAATACTATATGTGGTATCGGTGCTTTGTCATTGTAAAAACGACATTCTGTTTGAAGTCTGGAGCTTGTGATTAAATCAGGAGTTTTGCTGTATTGATACCTCATATCTTTGAGGTTATTTATTGTGAGTTTACAATTCAATAGTTTGATTTTTATCTTGCACCTTAATAAAACGATATAACACTATTAGCCTCTTCTGGCTTTGTGTTTCTTTCCATGCTTATTGAGCTACCAACGATTGGAATACTGAGGGTGTGACCATTGGAGAATACTTGGAGGTGTTTGAAAGTTTCTTATACTAAAGACAGCAAAACCTGAGGATTGTGTGTAATACACAAACTACTAGATCCATATTCTGGGAGACGATCGATTATACACCATCTACTTACCTTTTAATATTGATTGAGGTTCTTGAAAGTAAGTGCACATCTGATTGGGTGTAGGAGTACCTTTTATTGGAAGTTACATTACTCATTGGGACTAAGAACTCTTTTAAGAACGTTTTTAAAAGGACTTTAATTATTCTTTATTATATTTTAATTTTTAAATATTAATTTTTATACACAATTTTTCATATATACACATATATATATATACATTGTTATTTCTCTTTGAATAATTTGTTGTTGTTGTACCGATATTGTATGGTAGTGTATACATGTCTTATACAATAATAGCATATGTGTATTATATACATCAATTTTAGCATATCATATATGCTGTTTACTCCCTGTTAGTAATAAGTAGCACTTATAGGGATATTATAAGGCCAATATCCTTTTAATTCACTCTAATTGCCTACAGCTCATGGATATGAGCTGTTAATAGTGCCATCTTATATCTTTTGTACTTTAATTTCTTAGAGAAGTCTGAGGGACTTATTCTAGCCTTTTGAGACTGGCTGCTGTTTTTTTTTTCTGTGTATATATTATAGATTTATATGATCTGGAATTTTATATATCACAGTATCAGGATTCCTGTAAGTGTGTGCGCTTTTTTGGAGCTTATCTGGGGACGTTCTTTGTCATCAGATATTCTAGTTTCTGTATATATATATATATATATATATATATATATATATATATACAGAGAGAAGTGCACTCACAGGAACGAACAACCGGCTCAATACCAATGTTAGCCTGTTCTATGGCAATTTACCACCTGGGTGCAGCTTTTAAGCCTATTAATGCTTTTCACAGAGTAGAACTTTCCTGTAGTATATCAGTCTGATCCCGCCTATTATGGTCAGTCCAGCACCGAAATACCAGGCAATTCTTATATATGTGTCCCAAAAGAGCGCACTCTTCCCATCTGTTCATCCACCATGGTGAAGGCAAATTAAATTTACAAAATTCATAATGGTCGTGCACTCACTGGAAATTTTCATATGTGCTTTATTTTACACAAATATCAAACATGTTTGATATTTGTGAAAAATAAAGTGCATTTGAGAATTTCCAGTGAGTGCATGGATCTTATAAGTGTGTGTGTGGAGAGAGAGAGAGGGAGAGAGAGGGGGGGAGCGAGAGAGAAATGTATATATATAAGTGTGTGTGTGTGTGTATATATATATATATATATATGTGTGTGTATATATATGTGTGTGTGTATATATATATATATATATATGTGTGTGTGTGTGTATATATATATATATATATATATATATACTGTATATATATATATATATATATATATATATATATATTATTTTTTTTTAATTTATTTATTTATCATTTATTTGCATAGCGCCCCCAAATTCTGTAGCGCTGGGTACAGTGATAGTGGTATACAGTGACAAACTAAACAAATCTAGTACAGGAGGAAGAATGCCCTGCTCCGTAGAGCTCACAGTCTACAGGTTTAGGGTGCAGAGACATAAGGTTGGGGTAGCTTGTCACATCGGTTGTAGTTGCAGCAGTGAGTCAGGCAGTTCATGTATTAGTTTGGTTAGGATGAGAGATGGAGGAGAGATGGTAAGTCTATCTGAATAGGTGGGAGATAATAGGATTGGAGAGACGTAGGTCAGAGGTTGATCGAAGAGGATGGGATGGGGAAAGAGATAGAGATAGAGATAGAGAGAGAGAGAGAGAGAGAGAGAGAGATACAAATGAGTAAAATTCAAATGCGTAAAATACATTCTGCAATTTCCTAGTATGAAAATCTGCTGTTGGCATATAAGTCCACCTCTCTATTTCCCTTACTTATCAAACACTAAAGTAATTACTACGTTTAAGAAAATAAGATGTTAATAAGCACATTTGTTGTCACTAGGTAGCCTAAACTGAACTAACAGTGTGGGTTTCTAAGTAGGTTTTGCTTTTCTGATACCTAAAATCTGCCTAGAATTACTTTTAGTCAGATAAGTAAAAAGATATGAAAAATACTATACAGCGTCTCCCATACCGAGGGGTCAGCTATAGGTATATCAAGTACTAGCTGTCACTTGTTTGAGTGTGTTCATAGCACCGGTATAAACTAATGCTTATCATTCCCAAAAGTTGATAATGTCATATATATAGAGTTATAGCCATTGGGAATTCTGGTGGCCAGGGAGAAGATCCAAAAGGCCTCCCTTTTAAACAACAATTTGTTTAAATCTCTTCCTCTTTTAGGTTTTTGGAGTCTTTCAATAATCATCCATTTGAAAGTAGAATTAGAGCTGGCATGTTTCTGTATGAAATGTTTTGCTAATTCTGACCGTGCATCGGCTCTTTTAATATCGGAGAGGTGCTGTTGAATCCTCTCCCTGGTTTCCCTAGAGGTACATCCAATGTATTATTTACCTGAACAGGTGCACCAAGCCATGTATATTACAAATTTGGTTCTACAGTTTATGAAGCTTTCAATCTAGTATACCTTATTGGTCTCATTTGATCTAAATGTTTTACCTCTTTTATAAAACTGCAAGGGATACATGGACCATACCGACATCTATACATCCCCTTTGACGTAAGCCAAGAGTTGGTTGCAGATTCTGAAGGCAAGTCACTAGGTGATAAAATATTTCCTAAAGTGACTCCTTTCCTGTATGAGACTCTGCATCCACTCCTGGCTATTTCTGTTAACCCTTCGTCAGCAGTCAACATGGGCATATGCTTCCTGATCACCTTGCATATTTTGTTGTAATCGGAGGAGTACTGGGTGGCAAAAGTTACCCGCTCCATATTACTTTCATCACTAGTTAGGATTCTTTTAGGTCTATCTATAAGCAAAGTTTCTCTTGCTACAGTATCAACCTGTTTTTTTTACTTTCTCAATAGTATGTTTTCTGTATCCTCTTTTGTACAATAGCTTTGTAAGTTCATTACTTTGCACCTTATTATCTCTATTATCAGAACAGTTTCTTTTTGTTCTAATAAATTGTCATTTCACTATAGATTTTGAACGCTGGCTGGATGGTTGCTACTTCCATGTAGGAGGGTATTCCCTGAAATAGGTTTTCTATAAATGGAGGTGTCTATTATTCCTGTTTCCCTGTTGGACATTAATTTTAGATCCAGGTCATCTATAAATCTATAGTAAGACTTTAATTTATTGGCAAACTTATTATCTTCTCCATATATTTTAGTGAGCTCCCACCAACCCATAGTTAGGTTAGCAAATGAGGGGGCGAATTTTGTGCCCATGGCAGAGCCCCTTACCTAAAGAAAATAATTGCCATTGAATCTGAAGTAATTGTGTTTTAAAAGGAAACGCGTTACTTCTAGTATGTAGCTAATGAAACTAGAGGTATAAGCAGTATTTCAAGGAAATATTTGATTGTGCTTATTCCCATTTCGTGCTGAATGGAGGAATATAGGGACACGACATCCACTGTTAGCCATCTATAGTGTGGTTCCCAAATGCATTTGTCTAAGATTTGCAAGAGATGTTTAGTATCCCTAAGGTAACTACTTAATTTAGGAACCAAGGGTTGTAGCAAACTGTACAACCATTCTGACAAAGGTTCACACAGTGAACCAATACCCGAGACAATATGGCACCCCTTTACCTCTGTGATGGATTTATGGACTTTTGGAGGATGTAAAAAAAGAGAATAATTGGTTCCTCAACAGCTAAGTAATCATAGGTCTCACAATCTATATGTCCCAATTCAAGGCCATCATCCAATAGAGACCTTATCTCTCTCATAAAAGTTGAAGTTGGATCCCCAGGAAAAGATCTATAATCTTCATGATTACCCAGCTGTCACAGAATTTCATTCTTATAATCTTCCCTATTCCACACTACAATACGCCCACCCTTGTCTGCCATTTTTATCAGTTGTTCATTCTTTTTTAATGACTCAATTGCCATTTTCTCCTCTTTAGTGAGGTTCAGATGATTCTTGGTGTTTCTTTTTATAACTCTATTAGGTCTGCCGCAATACTTTTTTGGAAAATGAGGAGGATATCCCCCCTTGATTGGACAGGATAGAACCCTGACTTTGGTCTAAAACCCCCAGGTAACTACTTAATTTAGGAACCAAGGGTTGTAGCAAACTGTACAACTATTCTGACAAAGGTTCACACAGTGAACCAATACCCGAGACAATATGGCACCCCTTGACCTCTGTGATGGATTTATGGACTTTTGGAGGATGTAAAAAAAGAGAATAATTGGTTCCTCAACAGCTAAGTAATCATAGGTCTCACAATCTATATGTCCCAATTCAAGGCAATCATCCAATAGATACCTTATCTCTCTCATAAAAGTTGAAGTTGGATCCCCAGGAAAAGATCTATAATCTTCATGATTACCCAGCTGTCTCAGAATTTCATTCTTATAATCTTCCCTATTCCACACTACAATTCGCCCACCCTTGTCCGCCATTTTTATCAGTTGTTCATTCTTTTTTAATGACTCAATTGCCATTTTCTCCTCTTTAGTGAGGTTCAGATGATTCTTGGTGGGTTTTTTTTATAACTCTATTAGGTCTGCCTCAATACTTTTTTTGGAAAATGAGGAGGATATCCCCCCTTGATTGGACAGGATAGAACACTGACTTTGGTCTAAAACCCCCAGGTTAAATCCACTTGTTGACACAAATCCCAGTCCATAACCCAATATTTTCAATTCTGAGTCATTTAAAGGATAGTCAGTTAGATTGATCACATTATTAGTGGTCAGGATTTCTTTTGGTATTTGGATTGTCTCCTGCTCTGCCTTAGATAATAACGCAATTGATTTGTCCTTGCTCCCCTTGCTGTGCCTCTTCCCTCCCCTCCTCTCCTCTGCCTCCTCTTTGGGGGGGATTCATTGGGGGAATATGAAATCTGTTCTATATCATTATGATCTCTCAACTCGGATATAGGCGTATTATTGACTGCATTCAATGGACTTGGGGCTTGTTGACCCCCCTCCCTAGATTTCATTAGTGCTTTTATTGAATGAAAATGACCACTGAGAGAGCTGTTAACTGAGGTTTCATTAAAGATTTGCTCAAAGTCTTGCTCCAGTTGGTCAAGATCAGCCATGGAAATCTGGGAATAATATACATTGGAAGCTTCCATTCTAGAGCTTATAGAGTCTATTAGAAATAAAAATTATTGTTCTTGTTATTATTATGAGAATGGATCCTGGAGGATATATTAGTCTAAGCTCTAATTTCACCAGGTAAAAAAATATAAAAAGTGTATGAAACTGATCTATTGCATACCTAAAAGAGTTAGTACTAGATCTGGTGTACTTGGCACCTAATAGAATTAGTGCTAGGCTTAGTATGCCTAACAGCACCTAATTCACCCTGGATAGGATTTACTATATGGTATCTCTCCTCAGGTATTTCAGTAAAAAATATTACAATTTACCCAAGGTGTAAAAAGCTTCAACAAAAAATGTGTTATATTTCTGATATGCAACAATATATTCTATTATATGATCTCTGTAGGGATTGTTAACCTCTAGGTATGCATTATCTAACACTATACACTCAATTATTCGGACCTGCTTTCTCTTCACTATAAGTGAGATATTTTACTAATTACTCCTTCCTCAATGGATATACTTAATAGATCTTTGGGTATGTATGTATGTATATATATATATATATATATATATATATATATATATATATATACACACATACACAAGCAGCCAGATCAGAAGATTAACCAATAAGGCTGTGTGGTCTCCAAGATTTATCAAGTTATTTTGTCCCTGAATTATGCAACAAATTTATTCAATGAAATATGGATTATTAATGGTGATAATCCTTAGTACAGAAACTAGAAGATGGCACACATTCTAACTATTAAAACAGTAACAACCTTGCAGCTTAGAAAGAAAAAAAGCAAATATTGATGTCTAAACTATCATGCGCCACTGATTGGCTCTCTCAGTACCTTAGTTCTATATCTAAATACATATTTTATGCACTAAGTCATGTATACATATACGTTCAAATAATATTTTGTACTCCAATGTACTGTGTAGTGAGATTGGAATATTTGGAGAAAAACGTCCAACAAATGAGAAGCTAAGTTAAGTTAATGGAGATCCAAATGATACTGATTATGTTAATTATGTTTCTTTTGTTAATTGTGTTAATAGATTATTTATTATTTTCCCTGTTTTTTATTGCCATGAACCCGTAAATCAATAAATAGTAGGAGATAGTTCATAAATCCGTCCGTTGCTGAATTAGTAATCCAAGGTAGAGGAGCTCATGTTAGGGGTTAAGAGTCAAATTTAAAAGTGTAAGATCTTGTGAGAAAAGAACGCCCATTCATGCGATAATAATATAATGATAAATAATTCCATATTTTACAAATGTTTCCAAATGTTGTAATATGAAGGGGATCCCATTTATAGTGTCACAGGTAGTGAGTTCAAAAGTTTTTTACCCTCAACCTGAGGATAGAATGTGCAGCTCCTATATGCCAAAAAAGGCTCAGTGCAGACCATAAACTCCCACGATAGATGTTGTTCTTACCCTTATCACATCTGACAACTTGATGACAGAGCACAGGCTCACTTGGGATTACCCTTTTTTTGCTTATATATATATAAAGGGGATAAACAACAATAATAAAAAACAATAATAAAAATGCGGTGCTGCACAATTGATCAATTGCTAGAAATCCTAAGTGCCAGCAGTCCCAAACGAATAATATGAATTTAGTTGCAAAGAGAAGGATTGAATTAATTAATATTCAACCAAAGAAGGACCAAGGCTGCACATGGATCAAATGCTTTATTACTGAAAAGTTATACACAAAAAGATCTGCCGTGAATCCGGGTCGTCTATACTCCACCCAAATTCCAACCACAACATACACACACAATATAAAAAGCCAGAGTGGCGTACACAAGCTACTATTGCTGAAAAATACCTAACATATAGGCAAGATACTGCAGTATGCTACTGTGACCTACTGATTCCAGCAGAAACTACACATACTCATTCATATATCAAATGGTACACTTGCTGCCAAGAGAATGACAGTGACTAATGTGGGGCCCCAACATATGATGAATAAATTTCCATAAAAGTTCCCAGGCACTTTAGTGTATCAAACACGCACTGGTATTCTAAATATGGTAACTCCCATTGGTGATTTCAGGACAACTGAAGCGTTGATTTATCCAGCCAGGCACTTAAGTGTTAATCAACACGCTCTGGCTAATAAATTGTAAGACTGTTATATACAGTTTATCAACACTTCATGCAGCTATATATGCGTAACTTTGTTTCATTTTTCATCCGTGACAAATTGGTTTAAATGTCTCTGTGTTTCCTTTAATTCCACTTACTATATAAAGTGTACAAAGTATCAAACAAACACAAGATGTATCAGTTGTCTGTGTAATCCGATACTTACTCTCTACCGACCGGCAAGTCTGTGAAAGCCCAACACACATTTATATACAAAATTAATTACAGCCTAGAACACTAAGGGGCCTAGTTATCAAGCCGTCAACCTCAAATACGCTGGAATTCCGCAGCGTATTTGTGGCGAGGCTGATTCGCCTAAGTTATCAAGCCCTAGATACCGGCAAAAGTAGAATTTAGTGACGTAAGCTTCGATCCGCCGGACTCAGTCCGACACAGATCGATTCTTACGTCACTCCAGATGTTCCGCACACAAGTGCGGCACAATCTGACTACTTTTGCTAGTTATCAAAAAACTAGCAGGTACGCTCGGCACTTTTATGGCCCAGCGTACCTGGTTTTCAAACCACCGCCCTGGAGGCGGCGGATCCCATAGGAATCAATGGGAGTCTGACCATAGCGAAAGCTCATGTTCGCTGCTGCCAGACATCCCATTGATTTCTATGGGAGCTGTCTACACCTAACACCCTAACATGTACCCCGAGTCTAAACACCCCTAATCTGTCCCCCCTACACCGCCGCAACTAAATAAAGTGTTTAACCCCTAAACCGCCGCTCCCGGAGCCCACCGCCACTATAATAAATATGTTAACCCCTAAACCGCCGCTCCCGGAGCCCACCGCCACCTACATTATACCTATTAACCCCTATCCTGCCCCCCCCTATACCGCCGCCACGTATAATAAAGTTATTAACCCCTATCCTGCCGATCCCGGACCTCGCCGCAACTAAATAAATAGTTTAACCGATAAACCGCCGCTCCCGGACCCCGCCGCAACCTATATTAAATTTATTAACCCCTAATCTGCCCCCCCGCTACACCGTCGCCACCTATAATAAATTTATTAACCCCTATCCTGCCCCCCCCCTACACCGCCACCACTGTAATAAAATTATTAACCCCTAAACCTAAGTCTAACACTAACCCTAATACCCCCCTAAATTAAATATTAATTAAATAAATCTAAATAATATTTCTCTTATTAACTAAATTAATCCTATTTAAAACTAAATACTTACCTTTAAAAGAAATATAACATACCTACAAATAACTACAATTAAATACAATTAAATAAACTAACTAAAGTACAAAAAATAAAAAAAGCTAAGTTGCAAAAAATAAAAAAAATAAGTTACAAACATTTAAAAAATATTACAACAATTTTAAACTACTTACACCTAATCTAAGCCCCCTAATAAAATAACAAAGCCCCCCAAAATAAAAAAAATGCCCTACCCTATTCTAAATTTAAAAAGTTCAAAGCTCTTTTACCTTACCAGCCCTTAAAAGGGCCTTTTGCGGGGCATGCCCCAAAGAATTCTGCTCTTTTGCCTGTAAAAGAAAAATACAACCCCCCCCAACATAAACCCACAACCCACATACCCCTAATCTAACCCAAACCCCCCTTAAATAAACCTAACACTACCCCCCTGAAGATCATCCTACCTTGAGTCGTCTTCAGCCAGCCGACCACTGATGGAACCGAAGAGGAGATCCGGAGCGGCAGAAGTGATCATCCAAGGGGTGCTGAAGAAGTCTTCCATCCGATGAAGTCATCATCCAGGCGGCGCTGAAGAAGTCTTCCATCCGGGCGATGTCATCTTCCAAGCGGAAGTTCAATCCGATTGGCTGATCCAATCAGCCAATCAGATTGAGCTTGCATTCTATTGGCTGTTCCGATCTTTGTTATTTTATTAGGGGGCTTAGATTAGGTGTAAGTAGCTTAAAATTGTTGTAATATTTTTTAAATGTTTGTAACTTTTTTTTTTTTTTTTTTTGTAACTTAGCTTTTTTTATTTTTTGTACTTTAGTTAGTTTATGTAATTGTATTTAATTGTAGTTATTTGTAGGTAATTTATTTAATTAATTTAATGATAGCGTAGTGTTAGGTTTAATTGTAACTTAGGTTAAGATTTATTTTACAGGTAATTTTGTATTTCTTTTAGCTAGGTAGTTATTAAATAGTTAATAACTATTTAATAACTATTCTAACTAGCTAAAATAAATACAAAGTGTAAAATAAATATAAATCCTAAAATAGCTACAATGTAATTATTAATTATATTGTAGCTATCTTAGGGTTTATTTTACAGGTAAGTATTTAGTTTTAAACAGGAATAATTTATTAAAGTATAGTGTAGTGTTAGGTGTAATTGTAACTTAGGTTAGTTTTTATTTTACAGGTTAATTTCTCTTTATTTTAGCTAGGTAGCTATTATATAGTTAATAACTATTTAATAGCTATTGTACCTAGTTAAAATAAATTGAAAGATGCCTGTAAAATAAAAATAAATCCTAAGATAGCTACAATATAATTATTATTTATATTGTAGCTATATTAGGGTTTATTTTAAAGATAAGTATTTAGTTTTAAATAGGATTAACATACGCCTAGATTTAGAGTTTGGGGTTAGCCGTCAAAACCAGCGTTAGAGGCTCCTAACGCTGGTTTTGGGCTACCGCTGGTATTTAGAGTCAGTCAGGAAAGGGTCTAACGCTCACTTTCCAGCCGCGACTTTTCCATACCGCAGATCCCCCTACGCCATTTGCGTAGCCTATCTTTTCAATGGGATCTTTCTAACGCCGGTATTTAGAGTCTTGGCTGAAGTGAGCGTTAGAAATCTAACGACAAGACTCCAGCCGCAGAAAAAAAACAGGAGTTAAGAGCTTTTTGGGCTAACGCCGGTTCATAAAGCTCTTAACTACTGTGCTCTACAGTACACTAACACCCATAAACTACCTATGTACCCCTAAACCGAGGCCCCCCCACATCGCTGCCACTCGATTAAATTTTTTTAACCCCTAATCTGCCGACCGCACACCGCCGCCACCTACGTTATACTTATGCACCCCTAATCTGCTGCCCCTAACACTGCTGACCCCTATATTATATTTATTAACCCCTAATCTGCCCCCCACAACGTCGCCGCCAGCTACCTACAATAATTAACCCCTAATCTGCCGACCGCACAGCGCCGCCACCTACGTTATCCTTATGTACCCCTAATCTGCTGCCCCTAACACCGCCGACCCCTATATTATATTTATTAACCCCTAATCTGCCCCCCACAACGTCGCCGCCAGCTACCTACAATAATTAACCCCTAATCTGCAGACCGCACAGCGCCGCCACCTACGTTATCCTTATGTACCCCTAATCTGCTGCCCCTAACACCGCCGACCCCTATATTATATTTATTAACCCCTAATCTGCCCCCCACAACGTCGCCGCCAGCTACCTACAATAATTAACCCCTAATCTGCCGACCGCACCTCACCGCTACTATAATAAATGTATTAACCCCTAAATCTAACCCTAACACTAACACCCCCCTAAGTTAAATATAATTTAAATCTAACTAAATAAATTAACTATTATTAAATAAATTATTCCTATTTTAAACTAAATACTTACCTGTAAAATAATCCCTAATATAGCTACAATATAACGAATAATTATATTGTAGCTATTTTAGGATTTATATTTATTTTACAGGCAACTTTGTATTTATTTTAACCAGGTACAATAGCTATTAAATAGTTAATAACTATTTAACCCCTTAAGGACCAGCGACGTACCCTGTATGTCACTGGCCTTTTTTTGGGACTTGATTGTTTTATAGCGCGGTCTTGCCACCAGTGTTGAGACTGCTCTATTCCACAAAGCCTGCTGGAGGGAGTGCATTAATAGTGTGTTTTTGCTAGACTTGTGCTATTATGTCCTGAAAAAACCCTTAACGACCAGTGACATACAGGGTACATTGTGGTCATTAAGGGGTTAATAGCTACCTAGTTAAAATAATTACAAAATTACCTGTAAAATAAATCCTAACCTAAGTTACAATTAAACCTAACACTACACTATCAATAAATTAATTAAATACAATACCTACAAATAACTACAATTAAATAAACTAACTAAAGTACAAAAAATAAAAAAGAACTAAGTTACAAAAAATAAAAAAATATTTACAAACATTAGAAAAATATTACAACAATTTTAAACTAATTACACCTACTCTAAGCCCCCTAATAAAATAACAAAGACCCCCAAAATAAAAAAATGCCCTACCCTAATCAGATTGAGCTCGCATTCTATTGGCTGTTCCGATCAGCCAATAGAATGCGAGCTCAATCTGATTGGCTGATCCAATCAGCCAATCGGATTGAACTTGAATCTGATTGGCTGATTCCATCAGCCAATCAGAATTTTCCTACCTTAATTCCGATTGGCTGATAGAATCCTATCAGCCAATCGGAATTCGAGGGACGCCATCTTGGAACCTTCATTCTTCAGTTGGACGTCGGAAGAAGAGGATGGATCCGCGCTGGAGGTCTTCAAGATGGAGCCGTTCGTCATCGGATGAAGATAGAAGATGCCGCTTGGATCAAGATGGTTGCCGGTCCGGATCTCCTCTTCTTCCCGGATAGGATGAAGAATTTGGAGCCTCTTCTGGACCTCTTCAGCCGCCGCTTGATAGAAGACTTCAACCGGATTATGGATCGCCAGCCCCCGCTTGGGCTTGGATGAAGACTTCAGAGGCTTGGATCAAGACTTTGGAGGACGGATCGGTGAACCTGGCATGGTGAAGATAAGGTAGGAAGATCTTCAGGGGCTTAGTGTTAGGTTTATTTAAGGGGGGTTTGGGTTAGATTAGGGGTATGTGGGTGGTGGGTTGTAATGTTGGGGGGGGTATTGTATGTTTTTTTTTACAGGCAAAAGAGCTGAATTATTTGGGGCTGGTAAGGTAAAAGAGCTTTGAACTTTTTTAATTTAGAATGGGGTAGGGCATTTTTTTATTTTGGGGGTCTTTGTTATTTTATTAGGGGGCTTAGAGTAGGTGTAATTAGTTTAAAATTGTTGTAATATTTTTCTAATGTTTGTAAATATTTTTTTATTTTTTGTAACTTAGTTCTTTTTTATGTTTTGTACTTTAGTTAGTTTATTTAATTGTAGTTATTTGTAGGTATTGTATTTAATTAATTTATTGATAGTGTAGTGTTAGGTTTAATTGTAACTTAGGTTAGGATTTATTTTACAGGTAATTTTGTAATTAGCTATTTAATAGCTATTGTACCTGGTTAAAATAAATACAAAGTTGCCTGTAAAATAAATATAAATCCTAAAATAGCTACAATATAATTATTTGTTATATTGTAGCTATATTAGGGTTTATTTTACAGGTAAGTATTTAGCTTTAAATAGGAATAATTTATTTAATAAGAGTTAATTTATTTAGTTAGATTTAAATTATATTTAACTTAGGGGGGTGTTAGTGTTAGGGTTAGACTTAGCTTTAGGGGTTAATCCATTTATTAGCGGCGAGATCCGGTCTGCAGATTAGGGGTTAATAATTGAAGTTAGGTGTCGGCGATGTTAGGTAGGGCAGATTAGGGGTTAATACTATTTCTTATAGGGTTATTGAGGTGGGAGTGAGGCGGATTAGGGGTTAATAACTTTATTATAGTAGCGGTGAGGTGCGGTCGGCAGATTAGGGGTTAATAAGTGTAGGTAGGTAGCGGCGACGTTGGGGGCGGCAGATTAGGGGTTAATAAATATAATATAGGGGTCGGCGGTGTTAGGGGCAGCAGATTAGGGGTACATAGGGATAACGTAGGTTGCGGCGGTGTACGGAGCGGCAGATTAGGGGTTAATAATAATATGCAGGTGTCAGCAATAGCGGAGGCGGCAGATTAGGGGTTAATAAGTGTAAGGTTAGGGGTGTTTAGACTCGGGGTACATGTTAGGGTGTTAGGTGCAGACTTAGGAAGTGTTTCCCCATAGGAAACAATGGGGCTGCGTTAGGAGCTGAACGCTGCTTTTTTGCAGGTGTTAGGTTTTTTTTCAGCTCAAACTGTCCCATTGTTTCCTATGGGGGAATCGTGCACGAGCACGTTTTTGAAGCTGGCCGCGTCCGTAAGCACCGCTGGTATTGAGAGTTGCAGTTGCGGTAAATATGCTATACGCTCCTTTTTTGGAGCCTAACGCAGCCCTTCTGTGAACTCTAAATACCAGCGGTATTTAAAAGGTGCGGCCAGAAAAAAGCATGCGTAGCTAACGCACCCCTTTGGCCGCAGAACTCTAAATCTAGCCGATAGTTAATAAGAGAAATATTATTTAGATTTATTTAATTAATATTTAAGTTAGGGGGATGTTAGGGTTAGTGTTAGACTTAGGTTTAGGGGTTAATAATTTTATTACAGTGGCGGCGGTGTAGGGGGGGCAGGATAGGGGTTAATAAATTTATTATAGGTGGCGACGGTGTAGGGGGGGCAGATTAGGGGTTAATAAGTTTAATATAGGTTGCGGCGGGGTCTGGGAGCGGCGGTTTAGGGGTTAAACTATTTATTTAGTTGCGGCGAGGTCCGGGATCGGCAGGATAGGGGTTAATAAGTTTATTATAGGTGGCGGCGGTATGGGGGGGCAGGATAGGGGTTAATAGGCATTATGTAGGTGGCGGCGGTGTCCGGGAGCGGCGGTTTAGGGGGTAATACATTCATAAGAGTTGCGGCGGGGTCTAGGAGCGGCGGTTTAGGGGTTAATAACTTTATTGAGTTGCGGGGGGCTCCGGGGGCGCCGGTATAGGGGGTAGAACAGTGTAGTTAGTGTGGGTGCTTAGTGACAGGCTAGCAATAAAGCTGTCAAAAAGCCGAAGAGCAGCAAGATCGGATGAGTGATAACTCTCACAGTCCGCTGCTCATCGCCCCGTACTTGGTGCGCGGCTTTTTGACAGCTTTTTTGATAACTTAGGCAAAATTTTGAAGGTCCGCGGCGGCGATGGTAGGCGAGCTTAGGCGGGCGTATTGGACCGGCGAAGGCAGGTAAAGTAGATACGTTGATAACTACCCCCCTAAATCTGAGCAAATTCATTTGATAAATGATGCCATAACATTTAATGAAATTGTTACACTTCCTAAATTAAAATTAGATAGGGGTCTAACTGTCACTATAGTTTACCAACGTTAAGAACATAATTTCATTTATTCTCTTTTCATTGATATTTTCTATTTTTTATTATTTCTATTAACATCTGTATTTGGAACATTTCAAAACATTAAACCACTATTAATCTTGTATTGTGTTATGGACCAATATTATATCCTATCACAAATTCAATGCATTTTTAATTGAAGGGATAGTAAGCTTCTCTTAAGGAAATATCCAAACATTCAAGTTCAAACTATATTTCAACTAGAGTATTATTTTACTCCTCCATACTAAATATATGCACATGCAGTAGATTTAATGTTACTTACATCTATGTTCTATCGTTTGTTGAAAGATCAAAAATATATAATATCTATAAAAAGCTAGAGAATTCTACTTTTTCATTTAAGCCTATAGGACTAAGAGTATTTAATCTATAGATCCATCTTAATTCATGTTGTAAGATGATCTTATCAAGGTTGCCTCCTCGCCTATTGATTTTTAACTGTTCAATACCCATCATCTGTAATTTTCCATGATCTGAGTTGTGACAAGATTGAAAATGTCTAGCAACGGGACTATCTTTATCATTGTTTTTAATGTCATCTCTGTGCTCACGTATCCTGTTCTTTAGTTCTCTTGTTGTTTTACCAACATAGAACTTTGGACACGGGCAGTTTAGTAAGTAGATCACATTTTTTGAGGTACATGATAGCCTATCTCTAACATAATTCACTTTTATACTTGTTGGTGTACAAAAACTAGTCCCTCTCTTAACATATATACAGTAAACACAATGACCACAGGGTACAGATCCTACTTGATTACGTGCTGACGCTAACCAATTTGTGGTTGACCCTCTTTTGTATTCACTGTGTACCAGTCTGTCCCTCAAATTTGGTGCTCTTTTTGCAGTCAATAATGGATATTGTGATATACATCCTGTTAGTGATGCATCACTGTATAGGATGTGCCAGTGTGTATTTAGAATAGTTTGTAGTTTGTTCCAATGTGAGTTATATGGTGTTACCAAGCTGGCATAGCTTTCAGCCTCTGAGGCCTCTTTCCTACCATACAGGAGGTCATTTCTGGCTGTATGTCGGACTCTAACCCATGCTTTCTTGACTTGTCTTTTTGAGTAACCCCTAGAGATGAACCTCTCAGCCATCGCTTTAGCTTAGTTCTCAAAAGACTCTGAAGATGAGCACCATCTCTTTAATCTCAGAAATTGTCCAACTGGGACTCCATTTTTTTGATATTGCGGATGATGATCTACCCAGATACAGTCAGATAGATTGAATGACAACCAGGAATCAACAGAACTAATGAATCTTATAGGAATGACTGAGGAAGTTTCAAAAGACAAAAACGAAATGACAGTTATTAATCTTTCCTCATTCAATTTAAATGTAGCTCATGTTGATTTACTTAAAAAAGGCCTCTCCTTTTGCCTTAATAACCCCCTCGATAAATTCGAGTTCATAAAAGATCTTAATCGTTTTGAAAGGAAAATGTTGTTGAAAAAAATATGGAAGAATAAATCCACAGGGGACTCTAATATTTCAGATTCTGATGTTGCAGCAGTTGAAGATTTAGTTTCTTTGCTTGATGAACAGAATTTAGCTGGGTCATAAGGTGTGCATCCTATGAAATCGGGAGTTAAACCTAAGTCATAGTATATGCCTCAGTTATCTCTGTTGTCAAGCATACAAACTTTTGTGAAGTATGTAGAGTCAGATGTAAACTGTATTGGGATAGCAGGCATTGTAAGTGACAATTTAAGTAGATAGGAAAGAACAGCTTTAGAAGATCTTAAAAAACAAAAAGATCTGGTGTTCAAGCCATCGGATAAAGGAGGCAACATTGTGATCCTTGACCGAGAGGCATATGTTGGTGAAGTTAAAAGGCAGCTCTACTCTGTTGAGCAATATGAGGAGGTTACCTTTAACACTTATGAAAAATCATGTAATGAGTTATTATTTATGCTGAATCAAGCAAGAGATAATGGCCTTCTATCTATTAAAGAACATCAAGCTCTGAATAATCCATTTCCTGTTCTAACTACATTTTACTGCATCCCAAAGGTGCATAAGAATCTTAAAAGCCCCCTGGACGCCCGATCATATCGGGCATTGGAGGTCCCACTGAAAGCATAAGCAAATATGTTGATTATTTTTTATGTCCCTTCCTTGAGTCACTGACATCCTATGTTCGTGACACAGGGGATGTTTTGAAAAAGCTAGATAAAATCGTTGTTGATACAGACATGCTATTGGTAACTATGGATGTAGAATCTCTTACAAGAAGTACAGTGAAAACACCACTTTAGTACTTACATTTTTGGAGTTTATTCTCAAAAATAATATATTTTGCTTTGATGGTAAGCTATACAGACAACTTCGGGGCACTGCTATGGGTGCTACCTGTGCACCCACTTATGCGTGCCTTCATTTAGGATATTGGGAGAATAATATAGTCTTTAATGATTTATCTGCATGAATTGAGAAACATGTAGCTTTATGGCTACGATTTGTGGATGATATATTCGTCCTATGGAAAGTCAATGAACAATCAGTCACTGAGTTTGTCGATATATTGAATACAAATGATTTAAATTTATTCCTTACATTTAATGTAAGTAAGAATGTTGCTACATTTTTGGATTTGAATATATCTAAAGTTGGTAATGAAATACATACTGATGTTCACAGCAAAAAAACAGCTATTAATAGCTTGTTACATGCTCAGAGTCATCATCCGCAATCTCAAAAAAATGGAGTCCCAGTTGGACAATTTCTGAGATTAAAGAGATGGTGCTCATCTTCAGAGTCTTTTCAGAACCAAGCTAAAGAGATGGCTGAGAGGTTCATCTCTAGGGGTTACTCAAAAAGACAACTCAAGAAAGCATGGGTTAGAGCCTGACATATACCCAGAAATGACCTCCTGTATGGCAGAAAAGAGGCCTCAGAGGCTGAAAGCTATGCCAGCTTGATAACACCATATAACTCACATTGGAACAAACTACAAACTATTCTAAATACACACTGGCACATCCTATCCAGTGATGCATCATTAACAGGATGTATATCGCAATATCCATTATTGACTACAAAAAGAGGACCGAATTTGAGGGACAGACTGGTACACAGTGAATACAAAAGAGGGTCAACCACAAATTGGTTAGTGTCAACACGTAATCAAGTAGGATCTGTACCCTGTGGTCATTGTGTTTACTGTATATATGTTAAGAGAGGGACTAGTTTTTGTACACCAACAAGTAAAAAAGTGAATTATGTTATCATGTACCTCAAAAAATGTGATCTACTTACTAAACTACCCGTGTCCAAGGTTCTATGTTGGTAAAACAACAAGAGAACTAAAGAACAGGATACGTGAGCACAGAGCTGACATTAAAAACAATGATAAAGATTGTCCCGTTGCTAGACATTTTCAATCTTGTCACAACTCAGATCATGGAAAATAACAGATGATGGGTATTGAACAGTTAAAAATCAATAAGCGAGGAGGCAACCTTGATAGGATCATCTTACAACATGAATTAAGATGGATCTATAGATTAAATACTCTTAGTCCTATAGGCTTAAATGAAAAAGTAGAATTCTCTAGCTTTTTATAGATATATATTTTTGATCTTTCAACAAATGATAGAACATAAATGTAAGTAACATTAAATCTACTGTATGTGCATATATTTAGTATGGAGGAGTAAAATAATACTCTAGTTGAAATATAGTTTGAACTTGAATGTTTGGATATTTCCTTAAGAGAAGCTTACTATCCCTTCAATTAAAAATTCATTGATAGTGATAGGATATAATATTGGTCCATAACACAATACAAGAGTAATAGTGGTTTAATGTTTTGAAATTTTCCAAATATAGATGTTGATAGAAATAATAAAAAATAGAAAATATCAATGAAAAGAGAATAAATGAAATTATGTTCTTAACGTTGGTAAACTATAGTGACAGTTAGACCCCTATCTAATTTTAATTTAGGAAGTGTAACAATTTCATAAAATGTTATGGCATCATTTATCAAATTAAGTTGCTTAGATTTAATGTTCTAGGCTGTAATTAATTTTGTATATAAATGTGTGTATATATATATAAATAGCAGATACTGCGGTTTTAAAATTGGAGAAATAAGTATTAAGCAATCAGTTCCAGCCATCTTACACATTGCACGATATAATTCAAAGCAGTCAAGCTTTGGCTAACAGTTTAACACTCCGTTGATTAGAGGTGTGACTTTGAAGAATAAACTGAATAAAGGAGTGAGCTAAGCCTCTAGTTCAAACATCTGATTAGGCCCCAGTATTATCCTTCAGTGGGAGGGGCGAAACTCGTCATGAGGAGTCACTGCTGATGTCACAGCCATGAGTTGACGAACTAAGCTACAACACTGTAAAAATTGTTTGTGCTCTCCTGACGAACCGCATGTAATTGGAGCAAGTGAAGAAGATGCCAACCCACAGGTAACTATAAAAAGCACACAGAAGTACCTATGAGAGCGGTTGCTTTTGTTGAGTGATGTGTCTGCATTAAGAAAACAAAGGTGAGGTTTGGGCTTTCACAGACTTGCCGGTCGGTAGAGAGTAAGTATCGGATTACACAGACAACTGATACATCTTGTGTTTGTTTGATACTTTGTACACTTTATATACCAAGTGGAATTAAAGGAATCACAGAGACATTTACCCCAATTTGTCACAGATGAAAAATGAAACAAAGTTACGCATATACAGCTGCATGAAGTGTTGATAAACTGTGTATAACAGTCTTACAATTTATTAGCCAGAGCGTGTTGATTAACACTTAAGTGCCTGGCTGGATAAATCAACGCTTCAGTTGTCCTGAAATCACCAATGGGAGTTACCATATTTAGAATACCAGTGCGTGTTTGATACACTAAAGTGCCTGGGAACTTTTGTGGAAATTTATTCATCATATGTTGGGGCCCCACATTAGTCACTGTCATTCTCTTGGCAGCAAGTGTACCATTTGATATATGCATGAGTATGTGTAGTTTCTGCTGGAATCAGTAGTTCACAGTAGCATACTGCAGTATCTTGCCTATATGTTAGGTATTTTTCAGCAATAGTAGATTGTGTACGCCACTCTGGCTTTTTATATTGTGTGTGTATGTTGTGGTTGGAATTTGGGTGGAGTATAGACGACCCGGATTCACGGCAGATCTTTTTGTGTATAACTTTTCAGTAATAAAGCATTTGATCCATGTGCAGCCTTGGTCCTTCTTTGGTTGAATATTAATTAATTCAATCCTTCTCTTTGCAACTAAATTCATATACAGTAGGACCTCGGTTTACGAAATTAATCCGTTCTCCGGGACGTTTCGTATTTCGAAAAATTCGTAAACCGAAACACGGTTTCCCATAGGAATGCATTGAAAACCAATTAATGCGTTCCGGAGGTGAGAAAAAAAAGTCAAACATAGTATTTTATCTGTTTAAAACTCTTTATAAAGTGCACTTTAAAGGCATAAATACTGTACATAATATTTCAAACATCCAACTTTATGTTTTAAAACATCACACATCAACTTTTAAAACATGGCAGACTGTTGGTAACATGGTACAGTACACTTTAACTGTACTGTACATAAATAACACGTCAACAGGGAAAACATGGAAAATAGCAAAACAATTTAAACACTGTTTGGAAGATGAGGAGGACGAGGGCAATTGGGCAGCACTAACACAAGCAGGTTCTTCTTCATGTCTAGGCTGTTTTTGTAGGAACCTTTCCATTGTCTGCTGCCTCTGGCGCCTTTTAAGCATCCCTCAGAAAGGGGACATGATGTCTGTGTCAAAACTGCTCACAAGTCTGTGGGCTAGAGCCTTATCTGGGTGGTGCTGCTGTACAAAAGTCTGTAGGTTTACCCACATTTGGCATGCCTCCTTGAGTTCCGTGGAAGAGAGCTGTTCCTCACTCATTTCCTCCTCCTCCTCAAATGCGATCTGCTCCTCCATCGACTCCTTCTGCAATTCCACCAGCTCCTCGGTGGTTAGGTCACGGTTGTGTTCCTCCACCAGCTCGTAGACATCCTCCTCAGTCACCTCCAGGCCCATGGTCCTCCCCAAGGAAACAATTTCCTCCAACACTGTTGACTCTGGTGCAGGTGCAGAAGCACTGGAGGCAGGTTTTACAACACAGTCTGGCCAAAGGTTGCGCCAAGCAGAATTTAGGTTTGTCTGGCTGACCCCGGCCCAGGCAATGGTGATAATCTGCAGACAGCTCACAATGTCAAAATGCTCTCTCCAAAATTCATGGAGGGTGAGGCTTGAGCGATCTGTCATCTCAAAGCATCGCTGGAAAAGCTCCCTTGTGTAGATTTTTTTAAAATTGGAGATGACCTGCTGGTCCATTGGCTGGAGTAGTGGGGTGGGTGTTAGGCGGAAGGAACATGACCTTGATGAAATTAAAGTCCTCCAGCAAGTCTTCCTCGAGGCCTGGAGGATGGGCAGGAGCATTGTCCATGAGCAGCATGGCCTTGAGTGGCAGGTTATTATCCACAAGGTACTTCTTCACAGCAGGACCAAAAACCGCATTGACCCACTTCACAAACAAGAGGCGTGTGACCCAAGCCTTTGGGTTAGACTGCCACAAAACGCTCAACTGCTCCTTGTTCACCTTGTGTTTCTTGAAGGCCCGTGGGGTCTCTGAATGGTAGACAAGCAGGGGCTTGATCTTAAGGTCCCCACTGGCATTGGCGCAGAACAGGAGGGTAAGACGGTCCTTCATCGGCTTGTGGCCAGGCAATGAGGTCTCCTGTTCTGTGATGAAGGTACGCTTTGGCATCCTCTTCCAGAAGAGTCCAGTCTCGTCGCAGTTGAAGACCTGCTGAGGAAGGTAGCCCTCTGAAACTATGACTTCCAGGAACTCCGTAGCAAAATCTTCAGCTGCAGCAACATCGGAACTTGCAGCCTCTCCATGCCTGACCACACTGTGGATGCCAGATCTGTTCTTGAACCTTTCGAACCACCCCCTGCTGGCCTTGAAGCCTTCTGCATCTGCTGACGTTCCTGGCTGTTGTTTGAGGAGGTCAGCATGCAAGGCCTTGGCTTTTTCGCAGATGATCGCCTTGGTCACTGAGTCCCCTGCACGCTGCTTCTGTTCAATCCAGAGCAGGAGCAACTTCTCGACCTCCTCCAGAACAGGTGGCCGTTGCTTGGAGACCCGGGTGACTCCCTTGGCTGCATCTCTCCCAGTAATCTTCTCTTTCATTTTTAGGATTGTACCGATTGTGGATGCACTCCTTCCATACTCTTTGGCAAGGTCAGTCAATCGCATTCCTCCTTCATGCTTCCTGATGATTTCCTTCTTGTCCTCAAGCAGAATCATCTCCTTCTTCCTCTTCCCAGCTTCCGCTGCTTTCTTGGGTGCCATGACACCACCGTCCCTAAGTATGCAAAAAAAATTAAAAATGCTTTACACCCACATGAGCTGGCATGGAAAAACAACCCCACAATGCAAAAAAGGCATGCACAGCACATGAGCTGGCATGGAAACCACACTAAAAGGCATGCACAGCAGATGAGCTGTAACAGGCATGCACAGCAGATGAGCTGTAACAGGCATGCACAGCAGATGAGCTGTAACAGGCATGCACAGCAGATGAGCTGTAACAGGCATGCACAGCAGATGAGCTGTAACAGGCATGCACAGCAGATGAGCTGTAACAGGCATGCACAGCAGATGAGCTGTAACAGGCATGCACAGCAGATGAGCTGTAACAGGCATGCACAGCAGATGAGCTGTAACAGCCATGCACAGCAGATGAGCTGTAACAGCCATGCACAGCAGATGAGCTGTAACAGGCATGCACAGCAGATGAGCTGTAACAGCCATGCACAGCAGATGAGCTGTAACAGGCATGCACAGCACATGAGCTGGCATGGAAATCACCCCCAGAATGCAGAACACACAGTAAAAGGCATGCAAACAACCAAGCTCAGCTCCCTACCTTTCCACTTCTTGAGATGCACCAAAAAGGCTCCAAAAACTGCTCCAAAAGGCTCCAAAATCTTCTGCCAATGGCTCCAAATCACGCATGGGGCAGGGGGGCGGATCTATAAACCAGGACACTTTTTTTCGTATTGCGGGAAAAATTCATAAACCGAGGCATTTTTTCTCAGAAATTTTAATTCGTAAACCGATTTTTCGTTTACCGAGGCGCGCGTTAACCGAGGTCCCACTGTATATATATAAAGGACTGTAATGTTTAACTATATAACATGTCACGTGAGCCCAGTCTCAGGTCCTTAATCCATTAGGTGCCCGGGGGAAAAAATTCTGTTTTCTGTTCCCTGACGTGCCAGGTGGATCGGGTTGCAGTTCCCAAACACTATAGGTGCCAAGGAGGCAATGTCATGTAGGTACGAAAGGGGGGAAGTTCATGTCTTTAACATCAAGGGGTAACATCAACTGCTTAACCTTTTTGGAGCTTAGGTTAAACTAACTGAAGAGTCTGCTTCTCCTCAGGGCAGGACCCCCAGACATCTACAGGTGTCTCATGTCCCTTGGGTACTCATCCAAGTAGTGCAGGAGTAGGACCACGTACCCCCAGGGTGGGTAGAGCTGAGATTCCCAAGGCAGTGCCAATTTTTAAAACATTAAGGGCCAGAATTATAAAATATTTTAATTCCTATATATAAAAAATACATCTGCTCCCCCAGCCCAAAAACAGGTCACTGTTAGTGTATGTATGGCAGCATATGGCTCACCTGTTGACGGGATCAGCTCTGCTCCACAGTAGCTGCAGATCCCCTCACACAGCAGCTTCCAGTTCACTCAGCCCTCAGTCTCGGCTGAAAAGCTCTGCCCTGCTCCTCCATCCCGCAGACACTGTGTGTGGGTCTTACAGTCTGCTCATTGTCCTTCCCTATCCACTTCTCAAATAACCCGCGCGCAGGAAGACACACACAGTAACAATATAATAGTTGAGGTGACAACATTGCAGGTGAAGGCTTTTTGGAGTAGAGTAAGTTCCTGCATGGTGGTGTCACCTCCTGGAGGGTGTCACCCAGGTGCGATCCGCACCCCCCATAGTGACACCACTGCTGAGAACAAATTGATAATGAAAGTAAATGTAAAAAATGTTTAAAACTGCATGGTCAGTTTGATTAATAAAAGTTTCATTTTGACTTTTAGCTTCCCAACTCCAGAGCCGCAATGCACTAATTGTAGCTGAACACATCGGGTGATCCAATGACAAGCGGTATATGTGTGTAGCCACCAATAACCAGCTAGCTCCCAGTAGTGAACTGCTTCTCCTAGACTACCTAGATATGCTTTTCAACCAATACCAATAGGATTACACACAGAGTTGTTTCCCTTTTTTCCTGGAGATTTTTGTTTATGCTGAAGCTCAAATATCTTATCAGTTCTAATAGTGATTTTCATCTTAGCAAGTGCACATTACTCAGGAAGCAATAAAGGCCAAATATAAAAAAACAACAACAATTATTGTGTGACACATTAGGTAAAATGAGTACTTCCCATACATATAGTGGGAAGCGCTAATTAGTGCACTGGCCACATTTAACATGAAATTGCAAGCTGAGCATTAAATATTGCTTTATATGCCGGTGTAACTATTACCGGCACTAAAGTCTGCCTAAACCAACTGTAATAAACCCTAAACCATAATACACTGACGGTCTGACCCCTAACCAAAACAATCCTCAATGCATTACCCGCCATTTAACACCATTTTGCTGTTATCCTCTAAACCATTACAACCTCCAATGGAAAAAAAAACATTATGCTATTAGCTCTCTAATATCTAGAACTTCAGCACGTAAGCCCCATATGCTAAAACCTCCCATCTGCTATTAACCCTTAAAGTATCACAACCCCAACGCATAACCCCCCCATGCTAACACCCTTTCCACTATTAACCGCTAAACCATTACAACCCCAATAGAAAAAACCCAATGCTATTAACTGTGCAACCATCATCACATAAACCCCAGATGCTAAAACATCAAGGGCTAGATTACAAATGGAGCGCTAATTTATTGCGCACCCACAAATAGTCAAATTTGCCCATTTGCGGGCGTGCGATAAATAACCAGCCATTACAAGTGGTTGGTTATTGCTACCCTGCAGATCAAATGCCCCCAAAATACAGTAGTATATTTTATTAAAAAATTGTAGAATTCTTATTTTTTAATAAAATAAATGCATAAGGCAGTATTTTGGGGTAAAGTTGGGCGGGAGTGGGCTTATTTATATATATATATATATATATATATACTGTATATATGTGTTAGTATGTGTATATATACACATACTAACACATAAATATATATGTATATAAGCATATATATTTAATATTGCTGTCATCGCTGTGCTACTTACTCCCTTTGCTGGGCTTAGGTTCTGTGCAGTCTATGAGGGCACCAGAACAATAGTCCCATTGGAGCCTGTGGAAGCGCACCCTCGTGAGCGCAATGCTTTCCAGCAAACGCAAGCTCATGTTTTGCACTGCTGTCAACTTGTAATACCAGCGCACATTAGCTTGCACTGTATTACTCAGTGGAGAGCAAATATTGCTTTTACCAAAATGATATTTAGCGCTTCACTTGTAATCTGGCCCCATGTCGGCTATTAAAGGGATATGAAACCAAAATTATTTTTTTTTCATGATTCAAATAGATAATGCAATTTTTAAGCAACTTTCTAATTTACTTCTATTATCAAACGGCCAGATTACGGATTTTACGTTATGAGCGGCTCGGTAATAACTTGCAAGTTATTTCCACCGCTCACCTTTAATAGCGCTGCTATTACAGGTTTTCCAAAAACCTGCGTTTGTGGGAAATATGGCAGCGTTGAGCTCCATACCGCACACAAATACCAGCGCTGCTTTGAGTTGGTTTTATGTGCTTGTGTCTCCATAGACATCAATGGGGAGAGCTGGCTAAAAAAAAGTCTAACACCTGCAATAAAGGATCGTGAAGCTCTGTAACGCAGCCCCATTGATTACTATGGGGAAAGAAAATTTAAGCTTAAACCTAACACCCTAACATAAACCCCGAGTCTAAACACCCCTAATCTGCTGCCCCTGACATCGCCGACACCTACATTACACTTATTAACCCCTAATCTGCCGCCCCTGACATCGCCGACACCTACCTACACTTATTAAACCCTAATCTGCTTCCCCCAATGTTGCCGCCGCCACTTTACTAAAGTTATTAACCTCTAAACCTCTGGCATCCCACATCACTAACACTAAATAAATATATTAACCCCTAAACCTAACCCTAAGTCTAACCCTAACCCTAAAACCCCTAACTTTAATATAATTAAAATAAATCAAAATAAAACTTACTATTATTACCTAAATAATTCCTATTTAAAACTAAATACCTATAAATAAACCCTAAGCTAGCTACAATATAACTAATATTTAAACTAATTACACCTAATCTAATAGCCCTATCAAAATAAAAAAGCCCCCCAAAATAAAAAACCCTAGCCTACACTAAACTGCCAATAGCCCTTAAAAGGACCTTTTGCGGGGCATTGCCCCAAAGAAATCAGCTCTTTCACCTGTAAAAAAAATATACAAACAACCCCACAACAGTAGAACCCACACAACCAACCCCCCCAAAAAAAACTACCTAAAAAACTAAGCTCCCCATTGCCCTAAAAAGGGCATTTGGATGGGCATTGCGCTTAAAAGGGCATTTAACTCTTTTTCTGTGCCCAAAACCCTAATCCAAAAATAAAACGCACCCAATAAACCCGTAATAAAATTTAACACTAACCCCCGAAGATCCACTTACAGTTTTTGAAGACCGGACATCCATCCTCATCCAGCCGGGAGAAGTCTTCATCCAAGCGGCAGAAGTCCTCAACGAAGCCGGGAGAAGTCTTCATCCAAACGGCAAGAAGTCATCCTAAAGGCGGGCAGAAGTCTTCATCCAGACGGCATCTTCTATCTTCATCCTTCCGACGAGGAGCGGCTCCATCTTCAAGACATCCGGCGCAGATTCAATCAGCCAATAGGATTGGAACAGCCAATAGAATGCGAGCTCAATCCTATTGGCTGATTGGATCAGCCAATAGGATTGAAGCTCAATCCTATTGGCTGATTGCATCAGCCAATATGATTTTTTACCCTTTAATTCCAATTGGCTGATAGAATTCTATCAGGCAATCGGAATTCAAGGGACGCCATCTTGGATGACGTCATTTAAAAGAAACTTCATTCTTGAATAGTCAGCGAAAGAAGAGGATGCTCCGCGCCGGATGTCTTGAAGATGGAGTCGCTCCGCGTCGGAAGGATGAAGATAGAAGATGCCGTCTGGATGAAGACTTCTGCCCGCCTTGAGGATGACTTATTGCCGCTTGGATGAAGACTTCTCCCGGCTGGATGAGGATGGGTGTCCGGTCTTCAAAAACTGTAAGTGGATCTTCAGGGGTTAGTGTTAGGTTTTATTAAGGGTTTATTGGGTGGGTTTTATTTTTAGATTAGGGTTTTGGGCACAGAAAAATAGCTAAATGCCCTTTTAAGGGCAATGCCCATCCAAATGCCCTTTTCAGGGCAATGGGGAGCTTAGGTTATTTAGGTAGTTTTTTTTTGGGGGGGGTTGGTTGTGTGGGTGGTGGGTTTTACTGTTGGGGGGTTGTTAGTAAAAAAAATTTACAGGTAAAAGAGCTGATTTCTTTGGGGAAATGCCCCGCAAAAGGCCCTTTTAAGGGCTATTGGCAGTTTAGTGTAGGCTAGGGTTTTTTTTATTTTGGGGGGGGGGGCTTTTTTAATTTTGATAGGGCTATTAGATTAGGTGTAATTAGTTTAAATATTTGATAATTTCTTTTTTATTTTGTGTAATTTAGTGTTTATTATTTTTGTAATTTAGTTAATTGTATTTAATTAATGTAATGTATTTAATTTTAGTATAATGTTAGGTGTTAGTGTAACTCAGGTTAGGTTTTATTTTACAGGTAAATTTGTATTTATTTTAACTAGATAGTTAGTAAATAGTTAATAACTATTTACTAACTAGTTACCTAGTTAAAATAAATTCAAACTTAGCTGTGAAATAAAAATAAATCCTAAAATAGCTACAATGTAACTTTTAGTTATATTGTAGCTAGCTTAGGGTTTATTTTACAGGTAAGTATTTAGTTTTAAATAGGAATTATTTAGGTAATGATAGTAAGTTTTATTTCGATTTATTTTAATTATATTAAAGTTAGGGGTGTTAGGGTTAGACTTAGGGTTGGGCTTAGGGGTTAATATATTTATTTAGTGTTAGTGATGTGGGAGGCCAGAGGTTTAGGGGTTAATAACTTTAGTATAGTGGTGGCGGCGATGTTGGGGGTGGCAGATTAGGGGTTAATAAATTTATGTATGTGGCAACGACATTGGGGGCAGCAGATTAGGGGTTAATAATATTTAACCAGTGTTTGCGATGCGGGAGTGCGGCGGTTTAGGGATTAATATGTTTATTATAGTGGCGGCGATGTCCGAAGCGGCAGATTAGGGGTTAATAATTTTATTTTAGTGTTTACGATGCGGGAGGGCCTCGGTTTAGGGGTTAATAGGTAGTTTATGGGTGTTAGTGTACTTTGTAACACTTTAGTTATGAGTTTTATGCTACAGCTTTGTAGCGTAAAACCCATAACTACTGACTTTAGATGGCGGTACGAATCTTGTCGGTATAGGCTGTACCGCTCACTTTTTGGCCTCCCAGGCAAAACTCGTAATACCGGCGCTATGGAAGTCCCATTGAAAAAGGACTTTTTGAAAGGTGCGGTAGTTACGTTCCGTTACGGACAAAAAAGTGTGCGGTACAGCTATACCTACAAGACTCGTAATAGCAGCAGTAGTGAAAAAGCAGCGTTATGAGCCATAAAGCAAAACTCGTAATCTAGCCGAAATTTTCTTCATTCTCTTTGTATCTTTATTTGAAAAACAGGAATATAAGCTTAGGAGCCAGCCCATTTTTGTTTTAACACCTGGGTACTGCTTGCTGATTGAAGGCTAAATGTAGCCACCAATCAGAAAGTGCCTCCCAGTGTTCTGAACCAAAAACATTACTTTAATATCCCTTTAAGTCCTAAAATGCCAGATGCCCCAACAAAACAAACAAACTGAGCTAGTGACGTATGGGATATACAATCCTACCAGGAGGGGCAAAGTTTCCCAAACCTCAAAATGCCTATAAATACACCCCTCACCACACACACAATTCAGTTTTACAAACTTTGCCTCCTATGGAGGTGGTGAAGTAAGTTTGTGCTTGTTTTTTATGATTTATTCTGTGATAAGCGCTTCTAAGCATTCTGAAGCCTAATTTCTCTCAGAGTACAGTGTTTGTCAGAGGGATGTGAAGAGTGTATCGCCTGTTTGATTTTATGTTTTTTATGGAAATCTTTTCAAGGGTTCTCTGTTATCGGTTGTAGGGATTCATCTCCTACCTCCCTTTTCAGATCGACAATATACTCTTATATACCATTACATCTGCTGATAGCTTTCAGTACTGGTTTGGCTATCTGCTATATGTGATGGGTGTCTTTCCGTAAGTATGTATCATTATTTTAAGACACTCTCAGCTATAATTTGGCGCTTTATGTATTAATATAAAGTTTTAAATATTTGTATTTTACTTATATTTGACATGTCAGGTCTTTGTGTATTTCCCTTTGCAGTCCAGCAGTTTCGTTATGGGAATCATGTTTAGGAAGTTTGTCTTACCTGGGGTATAGTCTTTTTTTCAATTTGACTTGTTTTTTCTCGGAAAACTTGCGGGCAAATTAGGCTCATGAGTGCGCCAAATGCTGTTATTTATTGTGTCATTCTTGGCGCAAGAATTTTTTTGGCCGCAAATGTGCTTCTGTCATGATGCAAGTTCATCATTTCCTGCGTCTTAGTTGACGCTAGGTTGTTTGACACGAAATTGTGTTTGCTATGATGCGAGTTGTGTCATTTCCGGATGTTTGTTGCGCCCAAAAATTTCTCAACTTCCTTTTGCGTTGTGCGTCATACTTGGCGCCAAAAAAGTTAGTTTTATTTTACCTCACTTCCTATATGCTCCTTGCCCTCTTTATGCTCAGAGGGCTATGCTATTTTCTTTTTTTTGCTAATTTTAGCATTTGCATTTTTCCCAATTCCTGAAACTTTTATATGTGGAAATAAGATATTTCTGTATAATGTTATTTCTCTTTTTTTTTACAAGATGTCTTAATCTGATCCTGTCTCAGAAGCTGCTGTAGGAACCATGCTGCCTGAACACAGTTCTACCAAAGCTAAGTGTATCTGTTGTAAGTTAGTATGTAACAGTTGTCATGATAAGCTTTTGAATGCAGAAGAGGTTTCTATTAGTGCTAGTACAGTATCTGTTGTTCCTTCAACATCAAAAGTACATGATATCCCTGTTGATATGAATAATTATATTGCTGATGCGATACAGAAGGCTATGGCTGCTATACCGCCTTCAAATAAACGTAAAAGGTCTTTTAAAACTTCTCATAATACTGATGAAATTTGTAATGACCGGCAACATACAGATATATCCTCCTCTGATGAGGATCTCTCTGACTCAGAAGATCCTACTTCAGACATTGATACTGATAAATCATCTTATCTTTTTTTTTTCAGAAATTGCTTTTATTATCATATGTAACATATAACATATTGTGCTTGCATATTTTGCACATCATAACAGAAAGATAAATTATACAATGCAAAAAATAAAAATAATAAATTTAAACAGTAAAGTCTGTGGTCCATTCTTGTTTTCCTGAAAACTTTGTATGAATTATTATCAGATATAAAAGGACAACAAATAGATATAAACTAAGAATAGTTGACTTGTACATTCAAAACTTCAACATCTCTCCTAAATCAGTAACTCTCCTGATATGGTCTGTGTTGGTATACTATTAGCTTGTCTTTGGCTATTTAGCTTGTACACCTGGATTTATATGGGGCCTGACAGTTGTTATGGTGTTGGCTTGCTCTCTGTGTTTTGCTTCTGTGTACATTATCCAAGGTTCCCATATTTCTATGAATGTGTCTTTAGTTGCCATTAAATCCGCTACTGAACTAGACATTTTGTATAAATACTCTATTTCTCCTGTTAAGTGTAGTCAGTCCACGGGTCATCATTACTTATGGGATATTAACTCCTCCCCAACAGGAAGTGCAAGAGGATCACCCAAGCAGAGCTGCTATATAGCTCCTCCCCTCTACGTCACACCCAGTCATTCTCTTGCACCCAACTAATAGATAGGATGTGTGAGAGGACTGTGGTGATTATATTTAGTTTTTATATCTTCAATCAAAAGTTTGTTATTTTAAACAACACCGGAGTGTGTTGTTTCTTCTCAGGTAGAATTTGAAGAAGAATCTACCTGAGTTTTTGTATGATCTTAGCGGACGTAACTAAGATTCATTTTGCTGTTCTCGGCCATTCTGAGGAGTGAGGTAAACTTCAGATCAGGGGACAGCAGGCAGGTTCACCTGCAAAGAGGTATGTTGCAGTATATTATTTTCTGAGGAATGGAATTGACTGAGAAAATACTGCCAATACCGATATAATGTAAGTTCAGCCTTAAATGCAGTAGTAGCAACTGGTATCAGGCTGTTATGTATATATGTTTACACTTCAGTATTCTGGGGAATGGCACTTCACTGGGACAATACTGTATGCATATAACTTTTAGCCTAACTTGCAATGGGAACGACTAGCAGCAGGCTTTTTAATGACATTTCATATTATTAGATTTTAAACGTTTGCTGGCATGTTAAATCGTTTAATTATCTGAGGTACTTGGTGAAAAATTGTTTGGGCACTATTTTCCACATGGCTGTCGTTTATTTTAAATTTAAAACAGTTTCACTGAACTTCCCTCACTGTTGTGTGTGAGGGGGAGGGGCCTATTTTGGCGCTTTTGCTACGCATTAGAAATTCAGTCACAAGTCTGTTTCTCTCCCTGCATGATCCGGAAAGTCTCTACAGAGCTCAGGGGTCTTCAAAACTTATTTTGAGGGAGGTAATCACTCACAGCAGACCTGTGAGATTGTGCTTTGACTGTGATAAAAAACGTTTATATTTTAGATTTTATACATTTTTTTTCTGTTATTAAGGGTTAGTCATCCATTGCTAATAGGTGCAATCCTTTGCTAAATTTATGCTTTTACCGGGAAAAATTTGGTTTTTATAACTACTCCGGTTCATTGTTATTCAACTGTCATAGTTTTTTCTGTGCTTCTTAAAGGCACAGTACGTTTTACATATTACTTGTAAATTTAGTTGAAAGGTATTTCCAAGCTTGCTAGTCTAATTGCTAGTTTGTTAAACATGTCTGACTCAGAGGAATATCTCTGTGCTATATGTGCAAAAGCCAAGGTGGAGCCCAATAGAAATTTATGTACTAATTGCATTGATGCTACTTTAAATAAAAGTCAATCTGTACATGTTGAACATCATTCACCAGACAACGAGGGGGAAGTTATGCCGACTAACTTGCCTCACGTGTCAGTACCTGCATCTCCCGCTCGGGAGGTGCGTGATATTGTAACGCCAAGTACATCAGGGCGGCCATTACAAATCACCCTACAGGACATGGCTAATGTTATGACTGAAGTTTTGTCTAAATTGCCAGAACTTAGAGGTAAGCGAGATCACTCTGGGGTGAGAACAGAGTGCGCTGATAATACTAGGGCCATGTCAGATACTGCGTCACAATTTGCAGAACATGAGGACGGAGAGCTTCATTCTGCAGGTGACTGATCTGATCCAAATAGACTGGATTCAGACATTTCAAATTTTAAGTTTAAACTAGAAAACCTCCGTGTACTGCTAGGGGAGGTATTAGCGGCTCTGAATGATTGTAACACCGTTGCAATCCCAGAGAAATTATGTAGGCTGGATAGATACTATGCGGTACCGGCGTGTACTGACGTCTTTCCTATACCTAAGAGGCTTACAGGGATTATTACTAAGGAGTGGGATAGGCCCGGTGTACCCTTTCCCCCCCCTCCTGTATTTAGAAAAATGTTTCCAATAGACGCCACCACACGGGACTTATGGCAGACGGTCCCTAAGGTGGAGGGAGCGGTTTCTACTCTGGCTAAGCGTACCACTATCCCGGTGGAGGATAGCTGTGCTTTTTCAGATCCAATGGATAAAAAGTTAGAGGGTTACCTTAAGAAAATGTTTGTTCAACAAGGTTTTATATTGCAACCCCTTGCATGTATTGCGTCTGTCACGGCTGCGGCCGCATTTTGGTTCGAGTCTCTGGAAGAGACTCTTGACTCAGCGCCAATAGATGAGATTTCAAACAAGCTTAAAACCCTTAAGCTAGCTAATTCATTTATTTCGGATGCCGTAGTACATTTAACTAAACTTACGGCTAAGAATTCCGGATTCGCCATTCAGGCACGCAGAGCACTGTGGCTAAAATCCTGGTCAGCTGATGTTACTTCTAAATCTAAATTACTTAACATACCTTTCAAGGGGCAGACCTTATTAGGGCCCGGTTTGAAAGAAATTATCGCTGATATTACAGGAGGTAAAGGCCATGCCCTGCCTCAAGACAGAGCCAAACCTAGGGCTAGACAGTCTAATTTTCGTGCCTTTTGTAACTTCAAGGCAGGAGCAGCATCAACTTCCTCTGCTCCAAAACAGGAAGGAGCTGTTGCTCGCTACAGACAAGGCTGGAAACCTAACCAGACCTGGAACAAGGGCAAGCAGGCCAGAAAACCTGCTGCTGCCCCTAAGACAGCATGAATTGAGGGCCCCCGATCCGGGAACGGATCTAGTGGGGGGCAGACTTTCTCTCTTCGCCCAGGCTTGGGCAAGAGATGTCCAGGATCCCTGGGCGTTAGAGATCATATCTCAGGGATATCTTCTGGACTTCAAAACCTCTCCCCCAAAAGGGAGATTTCATCTTTCAAGGTTGTCAACAAACCAGATAAAGAAAGAGGCGTTTCTACGCTGTGTACAAGATCTTTTACTAATGGGAGTGATCCATCCGGTTCCGAGGTCGGAACACGGACAAGGGTTTTACTCAAATCTGTTTGTGGTTCCCAAGAAAGAAGGAACCTTCAGACCAATCTTGGATTTAAAGATCCTAAACAAATTCCTAAGAGTTCCATCGTTCAAAATGGAAACTATTCGGACAATCTTACCCATGATCCAAAAGGGTCAGTACATGACCACAGTGGATTTAAAGGATGCCTACCTTCACATACCGATTCACAAAGATCATTTCCGGTATCTAAGGTTTGCCTTCCTAGACAGGCATTACCAGTTTGTAGCTCTTCCATTCGGGTTGGCTACGGCTCCAAGAATCTTCACAAAGGTTCTGGGCTCTCTTCTGGCGGTACTAAGACCGCAAGGAATTTCGGTGGCTCCGTACCTAGATGACATTCTGATACAAGCGTCAAGCTTTCAAACTGCCAAGTCTCATACAGAGTTAGTACTGGCATTTCTAAGGTCGCATGGGTGGAAGGTGAACGAAGAGAAGAGTTCTCTCTTACCACTCACAAGAGTTCCCTTCTTGGGGACTCTTATAGATTCTGTAGAAATGAAGATTTACCTGACAGAAGACAGGTTAACAAAGCTTCAAAATGCTTGCCGTGTCCTTCATTCCATTCAACACCCGTCAGTGGCTCAATGCATGGAGGTAATCGGCTTAATGGTAGCGGCAATGGACATAGTACCCTTTGCACGCCTGCATCTCAGACCGCTGCAATTGTGCATGCTAAGTCAGTGGAATGGGGATTACTCAGATTTGTCCCCAACTCTGAATCTGGATCAAGAGACCAGAAATTCTCTTCTATGGTGGCTTTCTCGGCCACGTCTGTCCAGGGGGATGCCCTTCAGCAGACCAGACTGGACAATTGTAACAACAGACGCCAGCCTACTAGGTTGGGGCGCTGTCTGGAATTCCCTGAAGGCTCAAGGATCATGGACTCAGGAGGAGAGTCTCCTTCCAATAAACATTCTGGAATTGAGAGCAGTTCTCAATGCCCTTCTGGCTTGGCCTCAGTTAACAACTCGGAGGTTCATCAGGTTTCAGTCGGACAACATCACGACTGTAGCTTACATCAACCATCAAGGAGGGACAAGAAGCTCCCTAGCGATGATGGAAGTATCAAAGATAATTCGCTGGGCAGAGTCTCACTCTTGCCACCTGTCAGCGATCCACATTCCGGGAGTGGAGAACTGGGAGGCGGATTTCCTAAGTCGTCAGACTTTTCATCCGGGGGAGTGGGAACTTCATCCGGAGGTCTTTGCCCAAATTCTTCGACGTTGGGGCAAACCAGATACAGAACTCATGGCGTCTCGCCAGAACGCCAAGCTTCCTTGTTACGGGTCCAGGTCCAGGGACCCGGGAGCGGTCCTGGTAGATGCTTTGACAGCACCTTGGACCTTCGGGATGGCTTATGTGTTTCCACCCTTCCCGATGCTTCCTCGATTGATTGCCAGGATCAAACAGGAGAGAGCATCGGTGATTCTAATAGCGCCTGCGTGGCCACGCAGGACCGTAAGCAGATCTAGTGGACATGTCATCCTGTCCACCTTGGTCTCTGCCTCTGAGACAGGACCTTCTGATTCAGGGTCCTTTCAAACATCAAAATCTAATTTCTCTGAAGCTGACTGCTTGGAAATTGAACGCTTGATTTTATCAAAGCGTGGATTTTCGGAGTCAGTAATTGATACCTTAATACAGGCTAGGAAACCTGTTACCAGAAAGATTTACCATAAAATATGGCGTAAATACTTACATTGGTGCGAATCCAAGAGTTACTCATGGAGTAAGGTTAGGATTCCTAGGATATTGTCTTTTCTACAAGAAGGTTTAGAAAAGGGTTTATCTGCTAGTTCCTTAAAGGGACAAATCTCAGCTCTGTCCATTCTTTTACACAAACGTCTGTCAGAAGTTCCAGACGTTCAGGCTTTTTGTCAGGCTTTGGCCAGGATTAAGCCTGTGTTTAAAACTGTTGCTCCACCATGGAGCTTAAATTTAGTTCTTAACGTTTTACAGGGTGTTCCGTTTGAACCCCTTCATTCCATTGATATCAAATTGTTATCTTGGAAAGTTCTGTTTTTAATGGCTATTTCCTCGGCTCGAAGAGTCTCTGAGTTATCGGCCTTACATTGTGATTCTCCTTATCTGATTTTTCATTCAGACAAGGTAGTTCTGCGTACTAAACCTGGGTTCTTACCTAAGGTAGTCACTAATAGGAATATCAATCAAGAGATTGTTGTTCCATCATTGTGTCCTAACCCTTCTTCAAAGAAAGAACGACTTCTACACAATCTGGATGTAGTCCGTGCCCTGAAATTTTATTTACAGGCAACTAAAGATTTTCGCCAAACTTCTTCCCTGTTTGTCGTTTATTCTGGACAGAGGAGAGGTCAAAAAGCTTCTGCTACCTCTCTCTCTTTCTGGCTTCGTAGCATAATACGTTTAGCCTATGAGACTGCTGGACAGCAGCCTCCTGAAAGAATTACAGCTCATTCTACTAGAGCTGTGGCTTCCACTTGGGCCTTTAAGAATGAGGCCTTCTGTTGAACAGATTTGCAAGGCTGCAACTTGGTCTTCTCTGCATACTTTTTCCAAATTTTACAAATTTGACACTTTTGCTTCTTCGGAGGCTGTTTTTGGGAGAAAGGTTCTTCAGGCAGTGGTTCCTTCCGTGTAAAGATCCTGCCTGTCCCTCCCGTCATCCGTGTACTTTAGCTTTGGTATTGGTATCCCATAAGTAATGATGACCCGTGGACTGACTACACTTAACAGGAGAAAACATAATTTATGCTTACCTGATAAATTCCTTTCTCCTGTAGTGTAGTCAGTCCACGGCCCGCCCTGTTTTTTATGGCAGGTCTAAATTTTAAATTATACTCCAGTCACCACTGCACCCTATAGTTTCTCCTTTCTCGTTTGGTTATCGGTCGAATGACTGGGTGTGACGTAGAGGGGAGGAGCTATATAGCAGCTCTGCTTGGGTGATCCTCTTGCACTTCCTGTTGGGGAGGAGTTAATATCCCATAAGTAATGATGACCCGTGGACTGACTACACTACAGGAGAAAGGAATTTATCAGGTAAGCATAAATTATGTTTTTTCGTTGAATTATGTAGAACCCTGGTGGTTAATTTTTCCAGTATCTAGCAAGGCATAATCTCGTGGCTGTACATAATTGAGCAATTAATTTATTTTGTTTTGGTAGGAATCCTCTCATTAGGAGGTGTAGCAAAGCATGTTCCGGTAATAATGTTACTTCTCTGTCATATATGTCTTGCAATAATTTGTTTGTTTCTTGCCATAAGTGTTGTATTTTTTCACAGTGCCACCACATATGCATATAGGTGCCAATCTCTCTGCATCCTCTGAAACATGAATTATTATTTTGGTTTCCTATCTTATGTAGTCTACTGGGGTATAAATACCATCTATAGGCTGATTTTAGGTAATTTTCCTGTAATGCGGAGTTAATCGTGAACTTTGTACCCTGTCTGAGTGTCTGAATCCAGTCTGTAATTGCCCATTCCTTTCCTAATTCAGCTTCCCATTTGTCCATTGTTGATGTTTTGTTCGTGTTATTATTTATATTGAATATTAGGTATAATTTAGTTATGGAGCCTTTTGGCCTAGTTTTAGAAAGACATATGGATTCAAAGGGGGTGGTAACGCGTGTGGTTGATGTACCCATAATTTCATGTACTCTAGAGCGTAACTGGAAGTAGTGGTACCACGTATGTGTGTCTAAAGGGTCTAGTTCATTGTATTGGTTATGTGTCATGAATGTCCCATTAATGATTGTGTCTGCTATCCTGTACAGTCCTCTGTTAGCCCATTTATCCTGTACTATCTTATCTATGGAGGAGTTGAGATCAATTAGAGGGGTTATCGGGGATTTGGTGTTTGTGATTTGATAATAATGTGTTAATTTGTCCCTGATATATAATGTGTGTGTAATGGATATGAATCGCTTCCCCTGCTGGGGCCTGCTTTGTTTTGTGGACCATAGAAGTTTGGCTATATTATTAACTCCTATTATGTTAGCTTCTAATTGCACCCATTGTATGTTTTTATCTCTTGTACACCATAAAGCTGTTTGTGCAATTCGGGCGGCGTTGTAATATGATATCAGATGGGGTATACCCGTTCCTCCCCCGTCTCTATGTCTGGTCATAATATGCTTGTTAATCCTCGCTTTTTTATTTTGCCAAATAAAAGAGAGAATATCGTTTTGTAAACTATGTAATTCCCTTATTGGGATGGATATAGGTAAAGATCTGAACAGGTAAAGAAGTTTTGGTAGGATTGTCATTTTAGATACTATAATCCTTCACAGGAATGATATTTTGTATTTCGTCCATTTGGACATAAGTTGCCGTATTTGTGCGAATAGGGGTTTGTAATTATATTTTAAAAGTGCATAGACATCAGTCGTGATGTGAATTCCCAAGTATTTTATAGTTTTGCTTGCCCATTTAAAGGAGAAATTAGCCTCTAACAATTTTTTAGTATGCGATGGTAGATGGATTCCTATGGCTTCGCATTTATCTTCATTTATTTTATATCCTGACACCGCTCCAAACTGTTGTAGGATATTATATAAGGGTGGTAAAGAAAGTGTGGATTTTGTAAGGGTTAAAATGACATCATCTGCAAATAATGCAAGTTTATATATTGTATTAGTTACTTTAATTCCTGAGATATCTGTACATTCCCTAATTTTAAGTGCTAGGGGTTCTATGCACAAGGCGAACAACAGTGGGGAGAGGGGGCATCCTTGTCTTGTTCCATTTCGGATTGGTATTGATTTAGAGTTATATCCTGCTAGTCTAATATATGCTTCAGGAGTTGAGTACAGTAATGAGATAGCATTTAAGAATTCTCCTCGTATTCCTACTTTAGTCAATAAGGCGGTCATGTAGCTCCAGTTTACTCTATCGAATGCCTTCTCTGCATCCAACGAAAGGAGCAGAGAAGGCACTCCATGTACCGCAGCATAATTTATTAAATTGATGACTTTACGGGTATTGTCTGGCGCTTCCCTGGATTTAATGAAACCGACTTGATCTGAATGTATCAATTTAGTTAGGGGATCATTTAGTCTATTTGCCAGGATTTTCGTGAACAGTTTTATGTCTTGGTTTATAAGGGAGATGGGCCTATAATTTTGGCATAACTGCTTATTTTTCCCCGGTTTAGGGATAACTGATATTCTGGCCAGGAGCATTTCTTTTGGGATTTCACTTCCTTTCATTATAGAATTAAAGATAGTGACTAATTGTGGGGCTAATATATTTTTGAAGGTTTTATAAAATATTCCGGAATAACCATCTGGTCCTGGAGCTTTGTTTGGCTTAAGATCTTTTATGGCAAGCAAAACCTCTGTTACTGAAATGGGGTTGTTTAGCATTGTAACGTCAGATTGAGACAATTGAGGCATTGTACTGTCTGCTAGGAACTTATTTAGTGTTTCAGCCGCTTCTTGATTCACTTTGGGAGTCGGGAGATTATAGAGTGCATTATAATAGTCTGCAAAGGAGTTTGCAATTTCTAGGGGGTCATTTGTTACCTTTCCTGTCGGTTTATGTATCTGTTGTACCGCTGTAGCTCTAGTGATTTCCTTTAATTTGTTTGCTAACATTCTATCCGGTTTGTTGGAGTGGATAAAATAGTGTGTATCTAGTAGTTTTATGTATTTGTTAGCTTCATCTGAGAGGAGATTGTCTAGTTCTTTGTTTTTCTGTTTCAGTTGTTTGTTATTAGCATTGCTTGGGTGTGCTATCACTTCCCTTTTCAGGTTTGAAATGTCTGTTCTCAGTTTTCCTATATGTGATTGGTGGAGTCTATGCTGCCTTGCTGATTCAGTCATCAGGTAACCTCTAACGAAAGCCTTGAGTGCTCCCCATTGGTGTAATGGGTTAAGTGTAGATCCATTATTTGCTGCTATAAATTGGGTAAGTTCATCTAATAATTTTTGTTTAACAAGTGGGTCCCCTATTATTTTAGGGTTAAATGCCCATGCTTTGGTTCTATTATGATTTGTTATCCCCTGTAGTGTGATCTCAACTATAGAGTGATCTGACCATGTGCAATTATGTATTTTCGCCTGCATGAGTAATGGAACCAGAATCTGGCTCAATAAAATGTAGTCGATTCTCGAATGAGAGTCGTGAACTGGTGAGTAATATGTGTACTCTCTCACACCTTTGTTTAAGGTCCTCCACCCATCAATAAAATTGTGATCAAGCAGGAAATCACCCAGGATTTTATGTTTAGCTTCTCTTTTCTGTTGCGTACGGGTTATATGTTGAGATCTGTCTACTAGATTATCTAATGTGAGATTAAAATCTCCTCCCACGATTATTTTATATTTATTCCACATGGTTAGTAGTTTGCTAACTTTAGTTAGGAATTGAGCTTGGTGGTCGTTTGGGGCATAGATATTGCCTATCATGATAGGGGTATTGTGTATGTATCCCCTAATTATCAGGTATCTTCCCTCTTTGTCGGTTATGATTTCTTCCTCTGTGTAATAGAATTGACACTCCTCTATGCTTCTTATGTGTAGTTGTATGGTATTGTTGTGAATATGCTTTATCCCAGTATTTGGGTGTGCTTGCTTTTGTGAAATGTGTTTCTTGTAGTAACACTATATGTGCTTGCAGATTTTTATATTCCTGAAGTGCCTTTTTTCGTTTGACGTTAGAGTGCAAACCTCTAACGTTGTGTGTGATTACCGTGATTGGAGCCATATTTGGGTAGGAGTTGTGTATGTGCTGATATGTATATTTCTGTTGGCTCGTCTAATTTTTGTATTCATGCGGAGCACTGCAGATATCAATAGTGGAGATGAAAACTTTTGTTTGATATATCTTATGTGATAGGTTAGAAGTAGAGAATTGCCTATGGTGGTAGGAGCTTGTATTATAGGTTTTCTAGCTTTCCTTGTGAACTTTAGGAGTGATGCTATCTGTGATAAAGTGTGCATTGTAATGTACAATGAGTCGTCAACTATTAAGAACATTATAATTATAACAAACATAACAAACTAAACATTTCAAGTCAAATGAGTAGAGCAATTAAACAGTGACATTATTCATTTTCACAATAGTGCAAAAAAAATCAACATGTATCTTAATGTTTAGAATATGAGAACCATGCTATAACTGGGGGGGCATGGGGAGGGAAGGAAGGGAGGGAAAGATAAGTGGGTAATCTGGTAGGGGGTGGGAGGGTGCTGGGTAAACAAAGATATGGGTGTGGGTTTGAAAGGGATAGGGTATGAATTATGAGGAACGTCTCAACGGTTTAGACATGAGTGTAATGTCCGGAAATATTATGTAGGGTCAGTAAAATGCTGATCTATCCAACTCACAACCTTACCTTTTTTTTGTTATTGGAATAGGTACTAAAAATTAATATGCATTTTTTAAGTAACCATAATACCTTTACAGAACAGTGGATTGCCTATTCAGGTAGTTAAACAGCGATAGATAACAGGCCTGAAGAGTTTGTTTGTAAGTTCAGGTTTCTTCGTCCTCGGATTCTGAACTCTGATCAGTCCTGCTTGGGGTCTTTGAGTTTTTGAGCCATTTTCTTTTTTTTTTCTGTTTCCTTGCAGGTGTCCATTCCCTTTGAAAGGATTGTCTCTGAGGTTTAGGTGGCTGATCCTTGCTTTGTATGTCTGTTAGAAGATGTAGCTTCCTAAGAATTTCCTGTCCCTCTTCAACTGTCGTACAGGAGTAGGGGTTGTTTTGATAGGTAAATGATAGTTTGAACGGAAAGTTCCATCTTTATCTTATTTGCATGTTATTTAATATGGATAAAATAGGCTTGATCTCTCGCCTTCTGCGTAGGGTGATCGGAGCTAAATCTGCAAAGATTTGCAAAGAGTGTCCTTCATACGAGAGTGTTTGTGCATTCCTGGCTGCCGTAAGTATTTGATCTTTGATATGGAAGTAATGCATTTTTAAGATAATGTCTCTGGCCATGGAGGGCTGTGGCGGTCTGGAGAGAGCCCTATGCACTCTATCCATGAGTAGCATGGCGGTGTCCATTTCTGGTAAAAGTTGGCGAAATATCTTCGTGACTGTGTCTGGAAGATTAGTGTAGGTTTCTGGGAGGTTTCGGATCCTGAGGTTCGACCTTCTCGACCTGTTTTCAAGGTCTTCTATTTGATCTTCCAGCCTTTTGATATGTGATGACTGCTCCTGAATGGCATTGTGTATTTGTGGTATTTCAACAACTACTTCATCAAGTTTCTCCTCCAGCTCCGCTGTACGCCCTCCAATTTCTCGTATGTCTTGTCTAAGTTCAGATATGGCCGTTTTCAATTCTTCCTGAAATAGCACCTTTATTTGACTTAGTAACTCTTTATTTGCGGGCACTGACGGGGCTGGTTCCGTCATGTCTGATTGTGATGAGGGTGAATTGCTTATTGTTGGTGTTAGAGAATTTTCCAGATTTCTTTGCTTTAATTGTGCTCGTGATAGACAATCTTTGACCGTTTGTGATTTGTTTTTCATGTTGCAATGGTATGTTTGCGGCTCTGGCTGTTATGTACAGGCAATGCAAAGGTGTCAGCTACTGTATGACGTCCTCTAAAAATGCTTTGTTAGCTTATATTTAGATGTGAGATTATGTTGCATGTAGCTCTGTCACTGTGCAGCTGCTTCTTTAGTTAGCCCATACTACTCATATGCAGTGCAAGGTGCTATTTTATGCTGCAGTATAATGTTCAGGAGTGAAATCCCAACTCTGTATTGATGTGTATTCTTTACTGTAAAAATAAAACTCTTTCTGTTTAAATAAAGGGAGATATTTATAATCAAGTGTCCTTTATAAGCTTTTCCAACCTTTGTCCCTTCAGTGTCTCTCTGACTTTCCTGACTAGGGTTGGGGGTCTTGGTACTTCTTAAAAGGACACAGTTGTGGGGTGCAGAGGGGCCAATAAACTTTGCAGAATGTTGCTAAAAATGGCGATTTTCCCACCTCCCTTTCTCCTCAGGGTTAAGCTATTTCCACTTGTAGCATGTTAAAAACCCTTTTATTTTAGGTAGTTTAGTATCTGGGGTATGTTTCTCTATTTTCCCCAAGCTAATGAGGTTAATTTGTGTTGTTTAACTCCTACCTCTGGATCCAGTGTAGGCCGCAGCCGGGGACTTTCCTGAATGGGCCCTGGAAGTCTGAACTGGATGGTTTCGTTTTTGCTGTAAAAGCCCAATTTTGGTCCCAGATCGATTGATTCCTTGTCCTGCTAAAGTGATCTGTTGTTTACCTCAGTTGATATAGGCTGATTTGAGGTTTTAATAAGGTTTTTAGCAGAGTTTGCAGAGGAGCTCTGACAAAGTGCAGCTTTCCTGTATCATCATCTTATCTTTTTAAGATTGAGTATATTCGTTTTTGTTAAAAGAAGTCTTAATAACTTTGGATATTGAGGAGTCTGGTCCTCTTGATAATAAATCCAGTAAATGTTTAAATTCTGTTTATAAATCTCCTGTGACTACTCCTGAGTTTTTTCCTGTTACTGATGCTATTTCTGATGTGATTGCTAAGGAATGGTCTAAGATTGGTACTTCTTTTGATCCTTCTTCAAGGTTTAAAAAATTGTATCCTTTGCCAGTGGCTAAATTAGAGTTTTGGGAAAAAAGTCCCTAAGGTTGATGGGGCTATTTCTACTCTTCCTAAACGTACTACTATTCCTTAAGATAGAAAGATTGAATCTTATTTAAGGAAAGCTTATTTGCATTCTGGCTATATGCTCAGACCTGCCATTTCTATGGCTGATGTTGCGGCTGCATCAACTTTTTGGTTGGATAGCTTAGCACAATGGGAAAAATACTCTGATTTGCATAGCATTGTTCGTTTGCTTCAACATGCTAATCATTTTATCTGTGATGCTATTTTTTATACCATCAAGATTAATGTTAAATCTATGTCTTTGGCTATTTTAGCTAGAAGAGCTTTATGGCTCAAATTATGGAATGCTGACATGGTATCTAAATCTAGGTTACTAACTTTATCATTCCAGTGTAATAATTTGTTTGGTTCCCAGTTAGATTCTATTATTTCCACTATTACTGGGGGAAAGGGAGTTTTTTTGTCTCAAGATAAAAAGTCTAGCGGCAAATCTAAAGCTTTTAATTGGTTTTGTTCCTTTCGGCAGAATAGAGAACAGAAAACCACTTTCCCCAATTTGAAGCCATCCTCGAGTTGGAATAAATCCAAGCCTTACAAGAAACCAAAGCCAGCCCCCAAGACTGCATGAAGGTACAGCCCTCGATCCAGTTCTGCTGGTGGGGGGCAGATTGAAATTATTTCAAGATGTTTGGGCAGGTTCCATTCAGAATCATTGGATTCAGAATATTGTCTCTCAGGGGTATCGAATAGGTTTCAGAATAAGACCTCCAGTGAGAAGATTTTTTTCTCTCTCATGTTCCAACAAATCCTGTGAAAGCTCAGGCTTTCCTGAAGTGTGTTTCAGATATAGAGCTTTCATGAGTAATTGTACCAATTCCAGTTCTGTAACAGGGTCTGGGTTTATATTCAAATCTATTCATTGTCCCGAAAAAGGAAAATTCTTTCAGACCAGTTCTAGATCTGAAGTTTTTGAATCGTTTTGTAAGGGTCCCAACTTTCAAGATGGTGACTATAAGGACTATTATGCCTTTTGTTCAGCAAGGTCATTACATGTCCTCAATAGACTTACAGGATGCGTATCTTCTCATTCCGATTCATCCAGACCACTATTGGTTTCTGAGATTCTCTTTTCTAGACAAGCATTACCAATTTGTTGCTCTTCCATTTGGCCTAGCAACAGCTCCAAGAATCTTTTTGAAGGTTCTCTGTGCCCTTCTATCTGTAATCAGAGAGCAGGGTTTTGCGGTGTTTCCATATTTGGACGATATCTTGGTACTGGCTCAATCTTTTCGTTTAGCAGAATCTCACATGAATCAACTTGTGTTGTTTCTTCAAAGACATGGTTGGAGGATCAATTTACCAAAGAGTTCCTTGATTCCTCAGACAAGGATCACCTTTTTAGGTTTCCAGATAGATTCAATATTCAACACAAGAGACGAATGAAAAAATTGGTTTCTGCCTGTCGAAACCTTCAGTCTCGATCATTCCCTTCAGTGGCTATGTACATGGAAGTTTTAGGTCTCATGACTGCAGCATCGGATGCGATCCTCTTTGCTCGTTTTCATATGAGACCTCTGCAGCTTTGCATGCTAAATCAATGGTGCAGGGATTATACTCGGATATCACAGTTGATATACTTAAATCCCAACATTCAACTCTCTCTGTCCTGGTGGTTAGACCATTATCGTTTAATTCAGGGGGCCTCTTTTGTTCATCCTGCCTGGACTGTGATTTCAACAGATGCAAGTCTCACAGGTTGGGGAGCTGTCTGGGGGTCTCTGACAGCACAAGGAGTTTGGAATCCTCAAGAGACGAGGTTACCAATCAAAATTTTAGAACACCGTGCTATTTTCAGGGCTCTTCACGCTTGGCCTCTATTAAAGAGAGAATCATTCATTCATTTTCAGACAGACAATATCACAACTGTGGCATATGTCAATCATCAAGGGGGGACTCACAATCCTTTAGCGAATAAAGATGTATCTTGGATACTTTCTTGGGCGGAATCCAACTCCTGTCTAATTTCTGCAATACATATCCCAGGTGTAGACAATTGGGAAGCGGATTATCTCAGTCGTCAGTCTTTACATCCAGGGGAGTGGTCTCTCCATCCAGATGTATTTTGTCAGATTGTACAGATGTGGTGTCTCCCCGAAATAGATCTGATGGCTTCCCATCTAAACAAGAAGCTTCCCAGGTACCTTTCCATTTCCAGGGATCCTCAGGCGAAGAAGATGGATGCGTTACCAACCACCTCTAGTTCTTCTTTCAAGGGTGATCTCCAAGATCATATTGGAACAATTGCATGTGTTTCTGATAGCACCAGCATGGCCTTTTGGTATGCAGATCTTCTCCGGATGTCCAGTTGCCAACCTTGGCCGCTTCCTTTAAGGCCAGACCTTCTGTCTCAAGGGCCGTTTTTCCATCAGGATCTCAAATCGCTAAATTTGAAGGTATGGAAATTGAACGATTAGTACTTAGTTGTAGAGGTCTCTCTGACTCAGTGATTGATACTATGCTACAGGCTCGTAAGTCTGTTTCAAGGAAGATTTATTATCAAGTTTGGAAAACCTATATTTCATGGTGTTTTTCTCATAAATTCTCTTGCCATTCTTTTAGGATTCCTAGAATTTTACAGTTTCTTCAGGATGGTTTGGATAAAGGTTTGTCTGCAAGTATCTTGAAGGGACAAATCTCTGCTCTTTCTGTTTTATTTCATAGAAAGATTGCTAAACTTCCTGATATTCACTGTTTTGTTCAGGCTTTGGTTTGTATCAAGCCTGTTGTTAAATCAATCTCTCCTCCTTGGAGTCTTAATTTGGTTTTGAAGGCTTTGCAGGCTCCTCCTTTTGAGCCTATGCATTCTTTGGATATGAAACTACTTTTTTGGAAAGTGTTGTTTCTTTTGGCTATCTCTTCAGCTAGAAGAGTTTCTGAATTGTCTGCTCTCTCTTGTGAGTCTCCTTTTCTGATTTTCCATCATTGTTGTTTCTTCCTTGTGTCCTAATCCTAAGAATTCTCTTAAAAGATATTTACGTTCTTTAGATGTTGTAGGAGCTTTGAAATATTATGTTGAAGCTACTAAAGATTTCAGGAAGACCTCTAGTCTATTTGTTGTTTTTTCTGGTCCTAGGAAAGGTCAGAAAGCCTTTGCCATTTCTTTGGCATCTTGGTTAAAGCTTTTGATTCACAATGCTTATTTGGAGGCGGGACAGTCTCTGCCTGAGAGAATTACAGCTCATTCTACTAGATCAGTCGCCACTTCTTGGGCTTTTAAGAATGAAGCTTCGGTTGATCAGTTTTGCAAAGCAGCAACTTGGTCTTCTTTGCATACATTTACTAAATTTTACCATTTTTATGTATTTGCTTCTTCTGAAGCAGTCTTTAGTAGAAAAGTTCTTCAGGCAACTGTCTCAGTTTGATTCTTCTGCTTATGATTTAAGTTTTTTTCTTGAAATGTATGTGAAATTTATAAGAAAGACTTATTTGTTTGTCGATTTTATTTTTTCAGCGGAAATAGCTGTTTTTATTTTATCCCTCCCTTTCTAGTGACTCTTCTGTGGTCTCCCACATCTTGGGTATTTCTATCCCATACATCACTAGCGCATGGACTCTTGCCAATTACATGAAAGAAAACATAATTTATGTAAGAACTTACCTGATAAATTAATTTCTTTTATATTGGCAAGAGTCTATGAAGCCCACCATTTTTTATGGTGGTTATGATTTTTGTATAAAAAGCACAATTTTATTTCCAGTTTCTCTTTTTGTATGCTTTTTTACTCCTTATTTTTTCACTCCACTACTTGGCTATTCGTTAAACTGAATTGTGGGTGTGGTGAGGGGTGTAATTATAGGCATTTTGAGGTTTGGGAAACTTTGCCCCTCCTGGTAGGATTGTATATCCCATACGTCACTAGCTCATGGACTCTTGCCAATATGAAAGAAATTAATTTATCAAGTAGGTTCTTACATAAATTATGTTTTTTGCAATAGGATGGTTTAGGCACTAATAGCAAGGTGTTTAGATATTTATAGCGATTAAGGATTTTTTTTGCATCGGGCTAGTGGAAGTTTAGGGGTTAATAGTGTTTAAGAATGTGTACTGTGCTGTGGAGGTTTAGGGTTTAATAGTGGAGCTCAGCATGCGAAACCCATACAGCGTCTATTGCTCTTGTGATGTATCTCGCATTGCGGTTGGGCCTCGCTGTTTCCAAGTTGTCTTGATTTTTTCCCCTCCTTTTTTTTTCTTCTTCCTTTTGTTTAAGTTTTTTGCATGCACATCTTCTTGAAGGAGGTTTTGCAAGGACAATATCCTACAGTTGAGCTTGTTCTATGCGAGGAGAGGAGAATGGTTAAACGATAGATGCGTAAGTCACTTACAACTCTAACATGTGACGAGGCCAGGTACAAATTTTGTTGAACTGCGAAATATAGATTTTTTTAATGTATTTACAGAAGCGCTCAACTAGGAACTAAAAAGGGCTGTGTAGCTTGTCACCACCTGGAAACAGTCTATGTACTCCCCATTGCGCTTTTCACAGAGGATAACTTTCCAGGTATCCAGAAGCACGTTAAGGGGAGCCATTGGTGGGAGGGTGGGGTTGGGCTGCAATGGGCTGGGCTAGTACATGCCATGGGTCGTTGAAGGGCATGTTGTGGCTCATGGGTGGGGTTGGGTGTGTTGTGGACAAGGTCAGCAGGAGCTAGGGAGAGAAAGAAAGGTATAACCACCATTTGGGGGTAGTACATGGGGGGGGCAGTCACTATGCTAGGGTGCTAGTGCCCCCTGGCAATGCCACTGAAGTATATCAGTCTGATACTGTCTAAAAAGGACAGTCTAGCCCTGAAAATACCGGAAAATGCCCCTCTGAACAAGGGACATAGCAACCCCACAGTCATGTCTGCAAAAACTAAGGGGTAGATTAGAATCTATCTGCAATATGCTCCTGAAATGGCTTTTTGTTTTCCACCCCGACTGTCCGTGGAGTTTCTGGAGTGATCACAATGCACAATAGATTTGTTTGTTAAAAGTCTGCAGCCGCAAACACCTTTTCCTCTTTTCAAAATAGAAACTGGGAATCACCTAAAACTGACACATACAATAGCCCATTCAAACCTCTTAAGGTTACAGTAAAGGTCTCTTCAATTAACCTCTTTGTTCACTGTGGAAGAGAAATACTCATTTACATGTGTAACATTAACCTATTATAATCTGAATCTATCCTCATCACTGATTAACCATCTGAATAACATGTAAAATTTATGATGTTAAGATGGGCATATTTAAATAATCACATCATGTCCCCAATATCTACAAATGGCACATAATAATATCCTCAAGTGAATGTTTGATTCTAAGTTATACTCGCACTTTTGTGATTGTCATTAACATTACTGGCATTTTAATAAATGGGTTTTAAAACAGGATTGCGCAATCGTGAGTTCCTAGGAACCTATTATAATCCGTTTCTATCTCCACCACTGCTAAACGACCTGAATGCCAATTGTATCTAAGCATGATGGACATATGGGGCACTGTTTTTTATGGCTATATTGTCACTTTAAATCTTTGACAATTATTGTTTTTAACTATTTATTTTTAATGTTTGTTAAAGCACTGTTTCCATTTTGACGTGATGGATTTTAACACTACTGAAACTGTATTAACCTGTTCCCTCACTACATTGTATCTGCCTAGAAGATGCTAAGATGAGATTACACCTTCATGCTTTTATAGGGGATGAGCCTTTATAAACGATAAGTCCAAACAAGGTCATGACAGTGCGTTATAAAAAATGCTTGCTCCTGCTTTACTGAACTCACTTTCATGAAGACATGTTCCCGTCTAAAAATTCCAGTTGGGGGGCGGAGCTTGGACAGGCTCAGAGATGGCGGCGTGAGAAGCGAGCTCTGCACAACAACAGAGACAAATAGCAAAAGATGCCCTTAATTTTGGCATAACATCACAAACCAGCCACAACAGGACGATACTCCACCAATTTTGCTGCAGTGGACCGCAAAAATAGCTGATCCCGACCCACAGAGATGCCCTATAGCCGACCTGCGTCACAGCCGACTCCACTCTCAGGCCTAATACTTCCAAAAGCTCTCGACTCCCAGCCCGCGACTACTCACATCTTGGGATCATCGGCTAAGACAGTGGCCTCTATAACCTATTGAACAGGCACAGAATAAATCCCTCCACCAAACCGGACCACCCAGGTAAGAGGGCTAGCCGCTCACAACCCAGCTCCAATACACTCAACCGCCCCAGGCATAAAGGCCTAGGAGAAAGCTGCTCTACATCCAACATGAAGGAGGGCAATAATAAAACATAAAAAGGGCAACTCCATCATAAGGCACTTTATAACATGCTATAATCAGCTAAAGATGACATATAATATGTTTAACTAAACTGGACTACAGGCTTGAATATTTCAATATATATACCTGTTATTTGACACAACATATAGTCCCACCTAATAACATATTGGAATAATGATCAGCATATCTATAAATCTCTGGGGCACCATTACCCCGCGACACAAATGTGCAACCACTATCTTCCCTTTATAATAAATATAGGATCACACTATATACCTTCACGCATGGGCCAAAGATCCTACCCTATACATTATTAAAGGGCAGCAGAATTGAAGTATATTGGGGGACAAGGAAGGGGGTAGAGAAAAGTAGAAGGGATCTACTCATTCTGAAGGCTCCTCAGTATTGATTCAAACACTTCTAGAACTCTCTGAAGGTGCCAAAAACCCTGACAAATATAAAAGCCCTACTTGAGACGACTATCTATACCTATAACCGACCTGAAAAATAAGAAAAGTCAGCCAGAAAAATTAGTTAAGGGGGACAAATCTTCCAAATCCACTTCTGTGTCCAATTTTTTCAAGGCCTCTCAAGCCTCTAAATCTGTGAACATGGCTGAGTTGGAAGAAGAAGGGCACAGTGAAACTCATATAAATAGCAGCACTACAGGAGATGATCAAACACCAGTAACCAATGCTGACCTACTCTCCCTTGTTTCTAAACAGGATATTTCTTCAAGTTTTGAAAAACTCTGGGACAAACTTAATACTTTGAATACACCTATAACCAACAGTCTCTCAGAAATTAAATCCGACATAGCTGATTTAGGGGTAGACTAGACATCCATGAAGATCATAATGAATCTCTCACAAAGGAACTAAATGCAGTCTTCCAAACTGTCACTTCCCAACAACAACTAATATCAGAAATGGAGGACAAACTAGATGATTTGGAGAATAGGAGCAGGAGAAACAACATAAGACTGAAAGGAGTTCCGGAATCCATCAATAACACAGATCTCCCTACTTATTTGTCCCACCTCTTCACCCACATCACAGGGAGCTTTGAAGAATATGATTTTGGGATTGAAAGAGCCCACAGAGCCCTCAAAGCGAAACCTAGAGATGGCAACCCCCCAAGGGATATCATAATTAAAACGACTTTATTTCAAGACAGGGAAAAAATCCCACTGGCTGTGAGAAACAACCCTACATATAAGTTCCAGAGTAATGTTATACAATTTTTCCAGGACTTCAGTGTGAAAACACTCTAAAGGAGAAATTCCCTGAGACCCTTGACAACACTACTCCGCAAACATCGGAGGTTTAGAGCCTCCACCCTTGCAAACCCAGGCTCCCAAACCATCCCAGACAGAAACATCAAAATTACAGCAACTACCTCAGGCTTCCAAATGGACAACAATCAACAGAAAAAAAACAGAAAACCTTAGATCGGACAGTCCTCTAGAATTAAAAAAAATTCTACACTCCCCAGAGAAGATGGCAGACCAATACAGAGGGGGGTGGATGTGACCCCCTTTCAAGAATGTATACTTGCCTTTATATTTATCTCTATGATAACTGAGACTTGTGGACCTCTATACCAATTAATAGGGATAACTAACTTTCCTTTATGGGTACAGTGGTGCCCATTGCTAATGTTCTAACATTCAAAAAAAGTGTTATGATTAATGTTACATTTTTTAACTCCTTAACCCCTTAATGACCGAGGACGTGCAGGGTACGTCCTCTTAAAAAAGTCACTTAACGACCAAGGACGTACCCTGCACGTCCTCGGTTTGGAAAGCAGCTGGAAGCGATCCTGATCACTTCCAGCTGATTTCCGGTTATTGCAGGATGCCTCGATATTGAGGCATCCTGCAATAACATTTTTTACCCCTCCGGTGCAGAGAGAGCCACTCTGTGGCCCTCTCTGCACCGGACATCGATGGCCGCATTCGTTGGTGGGTGGGAGCTGAAGTGGGAGGTGGGTGGGCGGCCATCGATGGCTTCTTAGTGAGAGAGGGGGGCGGGATCGGTTGCGGTATCGCCGGGGGCGCGCACGGGCGCGCGCGCGTGCACGGGGGGTGGCGGGCGGGCGCGTGCACGGGGCGGGAGCGGGTGGGAACCGCTACACTACAGAAAAAAGGTACAAGTTGATTGTAAAAAAATATATAATAAACTTATTTTTTTGAAAGCATCTAAGGGATCAGGAAGGGGTGGGGGGTTGGTATTGGGGGGGGGAAGCTACACTACAGAAAAGGGAGATTTTTTTAATATATAACAGCATATTTTTCACTAAAATGGGTACTGGCAGACAGCTGCCAGTACCCAAGATGGCGCACATTAAGTCAGAGGGGGAGGGTTAGAGAGCTGTTTGGTGGGGGATCAGTGAGGTTGGGGGCTAATGGGGATCCTACACATAAGCATATGTAAATATGCTAAAAAAAAATGCACAAAAAAGCCAAAATTCTCCTTTTATTTTAGTACTGGCAGAGTTTCTGCCAGTACTTAAGATGGCAGGGACATTTGTGGGGTAGGGGAGGGAAGAGAGATGTTTGGGAGGGATCAGGGGGTCTGATGTTTCAGGTGGGAGGCTGATCTCTACACTAAAGCTAAAATTAACCCTGCAAGCTCCCTACAAGCTACCTAATTAACCCCTTCACTGCTAGCCATAATACACGTGTGATGCGCAGCGCCATTTAGCAGCATTCTAATTACCAAAAAGCAACGCCAAAGTCATATATGTCTGCTATTTCTGAACAAAGGGGATCCCAGAGAAGCATTTACAACCATTTGTGCCATAATTGCACAAGCTGTTTGTAAATGATTTCAGTGAGAAACCTAAAATTGTGAAAAATGTAACATTTTTTTTAATTTGATCGCATTTGGCGGTGAAATGGTGGCATGAAATATACCAAAATGGGCCTAGATCAATACTTGGGGTTGTCTACTACACTACACTAAAGCTAAAAATACCCCAAAAAGCTCCTTACATGCTTCCTAATTAACCCCTTCACTGCTGGGCATAATACATGTGTGGTGGGCAGTGGCATTTAGCGGCATTCTAATTACCAAAAAGCAAAGCCAAAGCCATATATGTCTGCTATTTCTGAACAAAGGGGATCCCAGAGAAGAATTTACAACCATTTATGCCATAATTGCACAAGCAGTTTGTAAATAATTTCAGTGAGAAACTGAAAGTTTGTGAAAAAATTTGTGAAAAAGTGAACGATTTTTTGTATTTGATCGCATTTGGCGGTGAAATGGTGGCATGAAATATACCAAAATGGGCCTAGATCAATACTTTGGGATGTCTTCTAAAAAAAAATATATACATGTCAATGGATATTCAGGGATTCCTGAAAGATATCAGTGTCCCAATGTAACTAGCGCTAATTTTGAAAAAAAAATGGTTTGAAAATAGCAAAGTGCTACTTGTATTTATGGCCCTATAAGTTACAAAAAAAGCAAAGAACTTGTAAACATTGGGTATTTCTAAACTCAGGACAAAATTTAGAAACTATTTAGCATGGGTGTTTTTTGGTGGTTGTAGATATGTAACAGATTTTGGGGTTCAAAGTTAGAAAAAGTGTGTTTTTTTCCATTTTTCCTCATATTTTATAAATTATTTTATAGTAAATGATAAGATATGATGAAAATAATGGTATTTTTAGAAAGTCCATTTAATGGCGAGAAAAACGGTATATAATATGTGTGGGTACAGTAAATGAGTAAGAGGAAAATTTCAGCTAAACACAAACACCGCAGAAATGTAAAAATAGCCTTGGTCCCAAACGGACAGAAAATGGAAAAGTGCTCTGGTCACTAAGGGGTTAATGACCACAATGTACCCTGTATGTCACTGGTTGTTAAGGGTTTTTTTCAGGACATAATAGCACAAGTCTAGCAAGAACACGCTATTAATGCACTCCCTCCAGCAGGCTTTGTGGAATAGAGCAGTCTCAACGCTGGTGGCAAGACCGCGCTATAAAACAATCAAGTCCCAAAAAAAGGCCAGTGAAATACAGGGTACGTCGCTGGTCCTTAAGGGGTTAATACTTACTTTTTATGGTTAACGTATAAGTTAAATATTGTTGTTGTGCCAATATTTTCTGGATATATGTACCTCTATTCAACACCCGGATATCCCACTTCTCTGGGTTCAAATTACTTATGTTTTTGCATTACAACTTTTTTTTCAGAGCCAAGCCAGATAGACATTCACCCCCCTTCAGAAGAGACTTCCTGTTCACACTCCAAGTAAGAGTATTCTACATATCACAATTGACAACCCAATGAGCTCATAATATGAGACACAATATAGGCCCCTACTTAACAAGCCGTCTACTTTCCTGCATTCGCCGGCACCAATACGCCGCCTAAGATCACCTAACATCGCTGCCGCAGACCTGAATACGTTCTCCAAAACTATCAAGAAAGCTGTCAAAAAGCCGTGCACCAAGTACGGAGCTATGAGCAGCGGACTGCTGTTAACTAATAGTCATCGATCTCGCTGCTCTTCGGCTTATTCTCAGCTTTCTTGGTACCCTGTCACTAAGCACCCACACTATACTATACTGTTTTACCCCGTATACCGCTGCTCCCGGAGCCCACCGCACCTAAATAAAGTTATTAACCCCTAAACCGCCGCTCACGGACCCCGCCGCCACCTACATTAAATTTATTAACCTCTAATCTGACCCCCCTACACCGCCGCCACCTACATTAAATTTATTAACCCCTAATCTGCCCCCCCTACACCGCCGCCACCTACATTAAATTTATTAACCCCTAATCTGATCCCCCTACACCGCCGCCACCTACATTACATTTATTAACCCCTAATCTCCTGCCCCCAACGTCGCCGCCACTACATTACATTTATTAACCCCTAATCTTCCCCCCTACACCGCCGCCACCTACATTACATTTATTAACCCCTAATCTGACCCCCATACACCGCCGCCACCTACATTACATTTATTAACCCCTAATCTCCCGCCCCCAATGTCGCCGCCACTATATTAAATTTATTAACCCCTACGTCTAACCCTAACCCTAACACCCCTAACTTAAATATAATTTAAATTAATCTAAATAAATATTCCTATCATGAAATAAATTATACCTATTTAAAACTAAATACTTACCTATAAAATAAACCCTAAGATAGCTACAATATAACTAATAGTTACATTGTAGCTAGCTTAGGATTTATTTTTATTTTACAGGCAACTTTGTATTTATTTTAACTAGGTACAATAGTTATTAAATAGTTATTAACTATTTAATAACTACCTAGCTAAAATAAATACAAAATTACCTGTAAAATAAAACCTAACCTCAGTTACAATTACACCTAACACTACACTATAATTAAATTAATTCCCTAAATTAAAATAAATTAATTACAATTAAATAAAATTAAATAAAAGTAACTAAAGTAAAAAACAAACAAACACTAAATTACATAAAATAATAAAATAATTACAAGAATTTTAAACTAATTACACCTACTCTAATCCCCCTAATAATATAAAAAAGTCCCCCAAAATAATAAAAATCCCTACCCTATACTAAATTACAAATAGCCCTTAAAAGGGCTTTTTGCAGGGCATTGCCCCAAAGTAATCAGCTCTTTTACCTGTAAAAAAAAATACAATACCCCCCCAACAGTAAAACCCACCACCCACACACCCAACCCTATTCTAAAATCCACCCAATCCCCCCTTAATAAAACCTAACACTACCCCCTTGAAGATCACCCTACCTTGAGACGTCTTCACTCAACCAGGCAGAAGTGGTCCTCCAGACGGTCCGAAGTCTTCATCCTATCTGGGCAGAAGAGGTCCTCCAGGGCAGAAGTCTTCACCCAGGCGGCATCTTCTATCTTCATCCATCCAGAGAGGAGCGGGTCCATCATTAAGCCAGCCAACGCGGAGCATCCTTCCAGGCTGTTGACTACCCGACGAATGGATATTCCTTTAAATTACGTCATCCAAGATGGCGTCCCTTGAATTCCGATTGGCTGATAGAATTCTATCAGCCAATCGGAATTAAGGTAGGAAAAATCCTATTGGCTGATGCAATCAGCCAATAGGATTAAGCTCGCATTCTATTGGCTGTTCCAATCAGCCAATAGAATGCAAGCTCAATCCTATTGGCTGATTGGATCAGCCAATAGGATTGAACTTCAGTCCTATTGGCTGATTGCATCAGCCAATAGGATTTTTCCTACCTTAATTCCGATTGGCAGATAGAATTCTATCAGCTAATCAGAATTCAAGGGACGCCATCTCTGATGATGTCATTTAAAGGAATATTCATTCATCGGGTAGTCGTCGGCCTGGAAGGATGCTCCACGTTGGCTGGCTTGAAGATGGACCCGCTCTGCTCCGGATGGATGAAGATAGAAGATGCCACCTGGATAAAGACTTCTGCCCGTCTGGAGGACCTCTTCTGCCCGGATAGGATGAAGACTTCGGACTGTCTGGAGGACCACTTCTGCCCGGTAGGGTGAAGACATCTCAAGGTAGGGTGATCTTCAGGGGGGTAGTGTTAGGTTTTATTAAGGGGGGATTGGGTGGGTTTTAGAGTAGGGTTGGGGGGTATTGTATTTTACTGTTGGGGGGTATTGTATTTTTTTTACAGGTAAAAGAGCTGATTACTTTGGGGCAATTCCCCACAAAAAGCCCTTTTAAGGGCTATTTGTAATTTAGTATAGGGTAGGGATTTTTATTATTTTGGGGGGTCTTTTTTATTTTATTAGGGGGATTAGATTAGGTGTAATTAGTTTAAAATTCTTGTAATTATTTTATTATTTTCTGTAATTTAGTGTTTGTTTTTTTGTACTTTAGTTAATTTTATTTAATTGTATTTAATTGTAATTAATTTATTTTCATTTAGGGAATTAATTTAATTATAGTGTAGAGTTAGGTTTTATTGTAACTTAGGTTAGGTTTTATTTTACAGGTACTTTTTTATTTATTTTAACTAGGTAGTTATTAAATAGTTAATAACTATTTAATAACTATTGTAGCTAGGTAAAATAAATACACACTTACCTGTAAAATAAAAATAAATCCTAAAATAGCTACAATGTAACTACTAGTTATATTGTAGCTAGCTTAGGGTTTATTTTATAGGTAAGTATTTATTCTTAAATAGGTATAATTTATTTAATTTATTTATTTAGATTAATTTTAATTATATTTAAATTAGGGGGTGTTAGGGTTAGGGTTAGACTTAGGTTTAGGGGTTAATAAAATTTAATGTAGGTGGCGGCAATGTTGGGGGCAGGAGATTAGAGGTTAATAAACTTAATGTAGGTGGTGGCGGGGTCTGGGAGCAGTGGTGGCGGGGTTAAACATTTTATTTTGTTGCGGTGGGGTCCGGGAGTGGCGGTTTAGGGGTTAAACATTTTATTTAGGTGGCGGCAGTGTAGGGACGGCAGATTAGGGGTTAATAAGTATAATGTAGGTGGCGGCGGTGTAGGGGGGCAGATTAGGGGTGTTTTGACTCGGGGTACATGTTAGGGTGTTAGGTGCATACATTTCCCATAGGAATCAATGGGATATCGTGCAGCAGCGAACATGAGATTTCACTGTTGTCAGACTCCCATTGATTCCTATGGCATCCGCCTTCTCCAGGGCGGCGGATTGAAAACCAGGTACGCTGGGCCGGAGTAGTGCCGAGCGTACCTGCTAGTTTTTTGATAACTAGCAAAAGTAGTCAGATTGTGCTGAACTTGCGTTTGGAACATCTGTAGTGACGTAACCATCGATCTGTGTCGGACTGAGTCCAGCGGATCGTATGTTACATCACTATATTCTACTTTTGCCGGTCTGTAGGGTTTGATAACTACGGCGAATCAGGCTCGCCACAAATAAGAATTTCTGCGTATTTGCGGTTGACAGCTTGATAAATAGAGGCCAATATAGTGAGCAATATACACACACATGACCCCTAAACTACACATACTCTCACACAATGTGAGGGGACTAAATACAGATGTTAAACTACAGATGGCCATGAATTAGTGTTCTGCCCTCTATGCCAACATTATTTTCCTTCAAGGGACACACTTCACCAAAGCCAAAATCCCTAAATACTGGGACCGACAATTTACAGCTCATTTTCACGCAACGGCATATTCTAAAAAAAGGAGTCTCTATTCTTATTCATTCCTTCCTAAGCTTTACTCATGAATCCACAATTGCAGACACCGAAGGCAGGTACCTAATCATTAAGGGACAGATCAACAACTCAGACATAATACTCTGTAACATATATGCTCCCAATAAACACCAAGAAAACTTTTTTAAAACATATCTCACCTTCTTACACAATGGTCACAACATAGAATTATTATGGCAGGGTACTTTAACATAGGAATGAACCCAATTAAACCAACCCCCAACCATGCTCTGACTAGGAAAAATCAAAACCACAACCGAATAGTCAAAGTCAGATCCTACAACCTGTGTTACACAATTCCACTATACATACATGTCTATGGTCAGATCACTCTATAGTTTCACTGCAACTAGACGGAATGCAAGACTAGCAGAGAGCTAGAACATGGACCTATGATCCATCACACCTGAAAGACCTGGTGACATACAACAAACTATTACAACAACTCACAGAATATTGGCAGATTAACACAGATTACACTTCCAATCTGATAGATGTCTGGGGGGCATATAAAACCGTCATGAGAGGCTTACTCATCCAAGATAAATCTATCCAAAACAAACAACATAAAAGCTTTCTGTATTAACTCCATAGGGAGATAAAAACATTAGAAAGACAACAGACTTATACAACAACAAACAAAATTGCATACTCTCCAAAATAAAAGAATCTCATTAGCTAAATTTCTAAACTCACAAGCTACTAGAGCAATTCAGAAACTGAAAACCCAATATTTCATATACTCTAACAAGTCAGACAAATTTTTGGCCCACAAAAGAAGGGAGAGATGTAAAGCTTCTGTTATACCACTGATAGAACAATCCAACGGCAAATTAACCTTAAATACACAAGAAATTGTGGACGAATTTGCAGATTACTATGGTAAACTATATGATGGAAAAAAAGTGGACCACACACCAGAGGTAAATTTTAGTACTCATAATTTCCTTCACACCACACCATTACTAAAAATTATAAAAGCAGTTAAGGAATAGTCTGAATGCACCAATAACAACTGCAGAAATAACCTCAGCTATCAAAACCCTAAAAACAGGCAAAGCACCAGGCCCAGATGGGTTTCAAGGGGAATACTACAAATTGTTCAAGTCTTCCCTAATCCCATATTTTACTAAATTTTGCAATCACATCATGGAGGGTCACCCGATTCTCCAGGTATTACTTTTGGCCAGAATAGTAGTTATACCAAAACCAGACAAAAATCCAAAATTATGTCCCAGTTAACATCCAATCTCACTCATCAACCAGGATTTGAAAATTTTCACTAAAATTCGTCTCAAACACATCCTGCCAATTCTAATTCACCCTGACCAAGTAGAAACGCTGGATAATATCCAACATATGGTAAACATTTTACACTATTTAAAGAGACAGGAGCGCCTTCCCTGCTCCTTTCATTGGATGCAGAGAAGGCGTTTGACAGAATAGACTGGCAATATATGCTTTCTTCGCTCTCCCATATAGGATTTGACGGCCCATTTATGGGGACCCTTAGAGTCATATATTCCTCCCCGAAAGTGCAGGTATCCTGAGCAGGTTACAAATCTCATCGCTACCCTATACTGAATAGAACTAGACAGGGTTGCCCCCTCTCTCCTCTATTATTTGCCCGTTGCATTGAACCCCTGGCAGCTAATATTAGAGGGAACGCAGACATAGCAGGAGTCAAAATAGGTAGCATAGAATACAAATTGACCCTATTTGCAGACAATATCTTACTTACAATCACCAAACCACTGATTTTCCTACCCAACCTATATGCGACATTGGAAGAATTATCCAAGATATCGGGATAAAAGATACATTTAGACAAATGTGAAGTCCTACCTATTGAGTTACCACCCCACTCACAAAAATTAATAGAATTAAGTTTTGATTTAAGATGGGCAAAACAAACTATAAAATACCTGGGGATACATCTTTCTATCCATTCCCAACAATTATATAAACACAATTACACCCCACTCTTTAAAAGAATTAGAAAAGATATAAATAAATGTAAATCTTAAAGTTTTTGGTTACTTCCTCGATTACTATATTTATTCAAAGCATTACCTATAAAGATTCATTACCTCGGAATTAAGCCGATATAGGAGCCTTTATCAGAGGGAAAAAACATGTAATCAGCCAATCAGATTGAACTTGAATCTGATAGGCTGATTCTATCAGCCAATCAGAATTTTCCTACCTTAATTCCAATTGGCTGATAGAATCCTATCAGCCAATCGGAATTCGAGGGACGCCATCTTGGATGACGTCCCTTAAAGGAGCCTTCATTCTGTGTTAGGACGTCAGAAGAAGAGGATGGATCCGCGCCGGAGGTCTTGAAGATGGAGCCGCTCGTCGTTGGATGGATGAAGATAGAAGATGCCGCTTGGATGAAGATGTTTGCCGGTCCGGATCTCCTCTTCTGCCCGGATAGGATGAAGACTTTGGAGCCTCTTCTGGACTTCTTCTTGCCGGATAGGATGAAGACTTCGGGAGCCTCTGGAGGACCGATCGGTGATACCCGGCGTGGTGAAGATAAGGTAGGAAGATCTTCAGGAGCTTAGTGTTAGGTTTATTTAAGGGGGGTTTGGGTTAGATTAGGGGTATGTGGGTGGTGGGTTGTAATGTTGGGGAGGGGTATTGTGTTTATTTTTACAGACAAAAGAGCTGTTTTCTTTGGGGCATGCCCCTTAAAAGGCCCTTTTAAGGGCTGGTAAGGTAAAAGAGCTTTTCAATTTTAATTTTAGAATAGGGTAGGGCATTTTTTTATTTGGGGGCTTTGTTATTTTATTAGGGTGCTTAGAGTAGGTGTAATTAGTTTAAAATTGTTGTAATATTTTTATTATGTTTGTAAATTATTTTTTTATTTTTTGTAACTTAGTTCTTTTTTTATTTTTTGTACTTTAGTTAGTTTATTTATTTGTATTTATTTGTAGGTATTTTATTTAATTAATTTATTGATAGTGTAGTGTTAGGTTTAATTGTAGATAATTGTAGGTATTTTATTTAATTAATTTATTGATAGTGTAGTGTTAGGTTTAATTGTAACTTAGGTTAGGATTTATTTTACAGGTAATTTTGTAATTATTTTAACTAGGTAGCTATTAAATAGTTAATAACTATTTAATAGCTATTGTACCTGGTTAAAATAATTACAAAGTTGCCTGTAAAATAAATATTAATCCTAAAATAGCTACAATATAATTATTCGTTATATTGTAGCTATATTAGGGTTTATTTTACAGGTAAGTATTTAGCTTTAAATAGGATTAATTTATTTAATAAGAGTTAATTTATTTCGTTAGATAAAAATTATATTTAATTTAGGGGGGTGTTAGTTTTAGGGTTAGACTTAGCTTTACAGGTTAATACATTTATTAGAGTAGCGGTGAGGTCCGGTCGGCAGATTAGGGGTTAATAATTGAAATTAGGTGTCGGCGATGTTAGGGAGGGCAGATTAGGGGTTAATACTATTTATTATAGGGTTATTGAGGCGGGAGTGAGGCGGATTAGGGGTTAATAACTTTATTATAGTAGCGGTGAGGTCCGGTCGGCAGATTAGGGGTACATAGGTATAATGTAGGTTGCGGCGGTGTATGGAGTGGCAGATTAGGGGTTAAAAAAAATATGCAGGTGTCAGCGATAGCGGGGGTGGCAGATTAGGGTTTAATAAGTGTAAGGTTAGGGGTGTTTAGACTCAGGGTACATGTTAGGGTGTTAGATGCAGACTTAGAAAGTGTTTCCCCATAGGAAACAATGGGGCTGCGTTAGGAGCTGAACGCTGCTTTTTTGCAGGTGTTAGGTTTTTTTTCAGCTCAAACGGCCCCATTGTTTCCTATGGGGGAATCGTGCACGAGCACGTTTTTGAAGCTGGCCGCGTCCGTAAGCACCGCTGGTATTTAGAGTTGCAGTGGCGGTAAATTATGCTCTACGCTCCCTTTTTGGAGCCTAACGCAGCCATTCTGTGAACTCTAAATACCAGCGGTATTTAAAAGGTGCGGGGGAAAAAAGGCATGCGTAGCTAACGCATCCCTTTGGCCGCAGAACTCTAAATCTAGCCGTTTGTTTTTTAATATATTGGCAAGTTGTCTTTTTATATATACGAATCTTCTCCAGTGCATATATATTCCGTCCAGATTAATATAGACCCGAGCAGTCCTGGATTGCTGGTAATACATGCGTTCGAATACTGGATGTGGGAAATCTCTTTCAGCCTTCAGCTAAAGGATTAGCTGACAGTTTACTAGCCGCTGTAATAAGGGCTAGCCTGCGTTCCAGCACCGGTCAAAGTACGGTGCAACAACATCTGGTGAGCGTTCACTCTCTTCTTTTATGATATTTGTATTATCTGTAATACACTATGAGGCCTCCCTTTCTTTTATCTTAAAATCATTTGTCTAGCAGTCAGCATACCAGTGTTAATTAAATGTTTATTTTGAATGTGATCCTGAGTAATTAAAAATATTACTGTTTTTGCATCAAAATTAATCTTAAAAGGAATAAATCTATTCAACCAATAGGCAAATTGAGCCCAATTTTTTTTAATCTTAGGACAATAATAGAAGGCATGTAGTAAATATGCTTTTGGAAAATTACACCTGGAACAAACAAAGTTACTCTGTGTACACCATTTGGCCATTTTACTGGGAGTAATATATGATCTATTTCTTAATCTTGTATATGATTCCCTAAATGATATAGCCAGCGAATACATGGCTACACGACCAAGATTCTGTTTTAAAAAATCAAGATTAAAATCGTAAAAATCCATTCGCCATTTCTGATAGAGCTCTAATATTTTATCTTCAGTGTCATATGTTAGTAGGAGTTTATACAGCGTTGTTATAGTGATTTCCTGAACGATAAATTCCAATAATGCCATCCATATCCTCCAATGTCCATGGATTGGAATTAATAATTTGATTACTGTTGATATAGTGTCTGATTTATAAGAAGGCAAAAAACTGTTTTTTATCCAGCCCAAATTCTAATGACAATGTATCAAAGGTTTTGACCAGTTTCGTCTGTGGGTCTACTTGTTGAAAAATAAAATTTAGGCCTTTTTGAGCCCAGGTTTTAAAAACCAGCAGGTTAAGTCCAGGTTCAAAATTGGGGTTACCCTTAATTGGAAAATATGGAGAGGCACTATTATTAATATGCAAAGTTTGACAAATCTTATTCCAGGCTACTAAAATATTAAGAAATTAATATTTCAGTAAACCTTTTTTATTTAAATTGGACAGATTCAGATGTAAAAGAGCTCTTAAAGAGTATGGTGAGCAAAGAGCTTCTTCTGCCACAGAATTCGTAATTATGTCTGTGCCAGTGAGCCAGTCAATTGCGATCTTGGCCAAATATACCAGATTATAGTACTTAATATTGGGAAGTGCAAACCCTCCATGCTCATTAAGATGAGTTTTTTTGTTGACATCCAAGATTTAACTTTACGCCATAAAAAGCTTGAACACTGGAAATTAAACTTTTGAATGATATTCCTATTCAGAAGAATCGGGATGTTTTGCAGAAGAAAGAGTATTTTTGGGAAGCTAATCATTTTGATTAATGTATTCTTGGCAGATAGAGTTAAAGGGAGCCGTGCCCCTTTAAAAAAAGCATTTCTGCCATAGAGAGGAGAAATTGAGCTTGTACCATCCCTCTGGATCTTTAGACAATAATATTCCGAGATATTTAATTTTCTGTTTTGCTTGTGCAAATGGATTAGTCATTTGACTATCTTTTTTTTTTAATGATCCAGAGTATTTCTGACTTGGTAAGGTTGATTCTGTATCCTGAGAATTTACTATATTCAGTGATTATGTCTAAAATAATCGGAATATGCAATTTGGTATTTCCTACATAAATAAGTATATCATCTGCATAGAGGGAAAGAATGAAACATCTTTTACCTATAAGAATCCCTTCTAATTTTTCCTACATATAATCGCTAAGGGTTCAAGAGCGATGTTGAAAAGTAGCGGCGACAAGGGCAGGCTTGTTTAGTTCTTTTTTGTAGAGTTATACTTGAGGATAACAATCTATTTATACTTTAGAAAGAAATTGGATCATGATAAGTTAGTTTAATATAATTGAGGAAGGAGCCTGTAAAGCCAATTTGCTCTAGAGTGGTAAACAAATGATCCCAAGAAATGGAGTCAAATGCCTTTTCGGCGTCTACAGTGAGTAATGCAAAATCATTTAGAGTATATTGTTTTTTTGTTTTGTTTAGCGACATAAAATGTTCTATTAATAGTGTAGCCGATCTAATATTTTTCTGTGAAGTTCTACCTGGTATAAAACTTGTCTTATTCCTCCTATATTTTTCTTAAGTCTGTTTACTATATTTGCTAGAATTTTGTAATCTGTATTGAGTAAAGAAATTTGACGATATGCATCCATTGACTCCATTTCCTTGTCTTTTTTCAAAATAAGGATAATATTGGAGGCTGCAAAAAATCTAGAAGGTTTACTATTTTTTAAGAAATAATTATTATATAGGGTAGCCAGTACAGGAGAGATTTGTTCTTGTGTAATTTTGTAGAATTCCACGTGCAATTGGTCTGGGCCAGGTGCCTTACCATATGCCAGTCTAGAGATTGCTTGGGTAATTTCCTCTAACATAATTTCACTATTGAGCATTAACAATTGATCAAGTGACATTTTTGGGAGATTAATTTTATCCCAACATTTTTTCTTGGCCTCTTTATCGATATTATCTATATTTGAAAGTGACTTATATTTTTTACCTTCCACTGTAACGGTCCCTATATAACTATTTTTCTTACTACTTTTAACTAGATTTGATAGAAATTTAGCTGCTTTTGGTGACTGTCTATTAAATAGTACATTATTAGAAAACATTCTCTCTCTAGCTTAGCTTTTTGGTAATCTGTCCAAAAACAACTCATCCATACAAATAGCATAATAGTAAGATAATGTTGTGAGAAAACACAGTTGCAGAGCTACAGAAAGTTCAGAAGTTCAGAAAAAGAGTGAGACTATAAACTAATGTAGAGTACAGAGGCAAGCTGTAAAGTTTGAGTAAACAAAATACAAAAATGATCCTTAAACTGCTGTAAAAGAGTAAAAAAACAAAAAACACTAAACCACATTCATTAAATTATAATTTTCACTAACAGAATCCCTTTCAGCAAAATCTAAGGTTGCAGTACTTCAATAAAATGTGGCTAAAACACTGCTCACTGCATCTCTTCCTGCTCTGTAAGGAAGTGACAGTGGCACAATCCACTGCACTTGGAGGGGAAGTACAGAACTCTCTTTTTCACTGAAGCAAAGCTGGCAGCTGCACAGGGCAGCAACAAAATAAATGAAAGTATTTTTTTCTGCTTTTATTTTGTTTTATATGATTTAACATCCAGCCCCAACCCTAAGTTCCCCTGACTGACGCCTCTCATTGGATTTGGTCAGCCCAAAAGAGGCCTGCCTCAAATAAGCACTTATGGGCCATGCAATGATCTTAACCACTTTCATCCAGTAGGTGGCGCAGCATGTTGTGTAATGAAGGGCAGCAGCCAGCAGACCTGCTTGTGCCTCTCCATTGCACAACATGTAGCTGTGAAAAAAAAATGCTGGGTAAAAAAAATTGCAATTTTTTTTTTAAAGACAATAAAAAAATATATATTTGCCCATATGAGAGGTGAAGCCCTGTCTCACCTGCCTCTAGTGACTGCACATCACTGATTCACACATATACAATTGTTCATCTGGGTGCTGTAACCTCCATATATCTTTTAATTTCAGATTTTTGGTAAAATTAGTTAAAACCTTAGCTTTCTTTTTATATCTGTTTGCTTTTAATGTTTTGAGCCGATCTAGGTAAAAATTGAATACACTATTAAAGTCTCCCCCTACTATAAATTGCAAGTCTATATAATTTACAAGTTTAGAATATAGATTTTCCCAAAAAACTGGTTGATATTCATTAGGAGCATACAAATTACAGAATATATAAGCAAGACCATTTATTTCTATTTCCACGATTAAAAATCTTCCTTCTTTATCTTTATGCTGAGAGATTATTTTATATTCTAGTTTTTTACTAAAAACACACGCCACCCCTCTCTTCCTAACGACTGCAGGGGTAGAAATCACCTCTCCGATCCAACCATATCCTAGTTTATCTGCCTCAGCACTATTCAGATGTGTTTCTTGTAAAAATGTAATATCTGGAGATAGTTTTTTAAAGATATTGTACAATTCTTTTCTTTTTGATCGGAGAGGTGATTCCCCCCACATTCCAGGAAAGAAGATTCATTGATTTTTTCATGAAAAAGAATTAAGAGTAATGTCAATAAGTGAAGTAATGTCATAAAGGGGAGATGAACAAGGGAAAAGAGAGAGAAGAAGAAGGGAGAAAGGAAAAAAAAAGGAAAATTAAAATTCAGTCTGATCATTTTACCCATGGCTATATTCAGATACACCTTCATAACTGATCTATGGTTTGACATCTTTTATAAATTGTTTTGCATCTTCTAGTTTGCCTATCATAATGACTTTTGAGTCATGAAATATTTTTAATTTAGCTGGATAGATAATAGTAGCTTTATAATAATAATATAATAATAATTTGTGATTTATATAGCGCTTTTCTCCCTGTGAGACTCAAAGCACTTTACAAATATACCAACATAAAGACATAAAAGTTAGGAGTTTCTGAAGGTCAGATAAGCGGACTGAATGCCTGATGGAAGAGGTGGGTCTTTAGCTTTTTTTAAAAGTCTGTAAGGACGGTGCCTCTCTGATTGCGCATGGTAAAGAGTTCCAGAAAGTAGGGGCAGCGTGGCAGAATGCTCTGCAGCCTGAGTTTGTCCTTATTCTTGGCACTGAGAGGAGGGATGTGTTGGCTGACCTAAGTGAGCGGGATGGGATGTAGGGTGTCAGGAGCTCTTTCAGGTACTGTGGGCCTTGGTTGTTTAAGGCTTTGAAGGTCAGCAGGCCAATTTTAAAATATGTTCGCCATTTAATTGGAAGCCAATGCAGGGAGTGGAGAACAGGTGTTATGTGGCAGGAGCGAGTTTGATTGGTCAGTAGTCTGGCTGCTGCGTTTTGTACTGTCTGAAGGCGATGGAGTTCTTTTTTTGGGAGGCCCAAGTAAAGTGCATTGCAGTAATCTAGCCTATCATCCGGGGGAATTAAGTGTTGTATCCTGGCTATGTTTTTCAGATGAAAGTAGGCAGATTTTATTACTGAGGAAATCTGCTGTTTAAAAGATAGTCCAGCATCAATCAGCACTCTGAGGTTTCATACCTTTGCTGAACTAACGAGTTCAGAGCCTCCAAGCTCCAGGCCAGTTGGGTGGGATATATTTGATGCCCGGGGTCCCCTCACCAAGAGTAACTCTGTTTTGTCCGGGTTCACTTTGAGACAGCTAGCATTCATCCATTCTATGAGGTCTGGTAAGCAACTGTTTATGCGGCATGCTGGGTCTGTAGTATCTGGAGCAAAGGAGAAGTAGAGTTGTGTGTCATCAGCGTAACAATGATACCTTAGGCCATGTCGGTTAATGATGTCCCTCAGTGGTAGTAAGTAAATTGCGAATAGCATGGGAGACAGGATAGATCCTTGTGGAACTCCGCAGGCCAGTTCTGTTGGTGCTGATGAGCTTGATCCTGATATTACTCTCTGTGATCTACCAGCGAGGAAAGATTTAAACCAGTTAAGGACTGTGCCTCCTAGACCACAGATGTACTGTGCTTTAAAACCCAAGTTAATTAATTGTGAGCAAAGAGGAGCAAATGCACTTCTTTTATATGAAGTTTCTATAGAGAAATTCAGGAACATTAATAAACGTGTAATGTCATATTCAAAGGGACATTGCTTGTGGTATAATGTCAGAATTTTTAGTTTGTCCTGAAAATTTCAAAATGTTACCATAATTGGTCTTTTCTGTGATGGTGTGTTATCTTTCATAGTTATTGAACTTAATCTGTGTACTCTTTCAACTGCTATGGGGGTCATTTCTACTGGAATTCCTAGGGCCCGTGGCAATGAAATAGAGACAAGTTTAAAAAGATCTAAAAGAGTATTGAGCCATCTCGGGTAGGCCCACAATTTTTAAATTGTTCCTACGACTTCTATCCTCTATTTCATCCAAACGAGACTGTAAGCTCTGTATAGAGTTTGAATGTAGGTTTATGGAGGTTTGTTGTGTATATTGTAAATCATCTATATCTGAGATTCTCTTTTCCATCTCTGACATTCTATTTGAGAATTGGTTAATCTCATTAGCTAAAATTGTAATATCATTTTTTAGGTTCTCAAATCGGGGCAGAAATATATCTGAAATTTGTTTTACCAAACTGTCTGTGCCAATATTACTATTGGTTGCCTGATTCTTAGCTGGCTTATCTTCTGTTTCTAGGCTGCCAAAACTATTGCATCATTTCTTATCTCATACGCCTAGATTTAGAGTTCTGCGTTAGGGTTGAAAAGCAGCGTTAAGGGGTCCTAACGCTGCTTTTTAATGCCCGCTGGTATTTAGAGTCAGGCAGGAAAGGGTCTACCGCTCACTTTTTTTCCACGACTCCAGGCTACCGCAGATCCCCTTACGTCAATATCCTATCTTTTCTATGGGATTTGCCTAACGCTGGTATTATGAGCCTTGGAAGAAGTGAGCGGTACAGCCTCTACCGACAAGACTCCAACCGCAAAAAAAAGTCTGTAGTTAAGAGTTTTATGGGCTAACGCGGGAACATAAAGCTCTTAACTACTGTGCTATAAAGTACACTAACACCCATAAACTACCTATGAACCCCTAAACCGAGGCCCCCCCACATCACAAACCCTATAATAATTTTTTTAACCCCTAATCTGCCACTCCGGACACCGCCGCCACATTATCCCTATGAACCCCTAATCTGCTGCCCCTAACATCGCCGACACCTATATTATATTTATTACCCCCTAATCTGCCCCGCCCCACATCGCCGCCACCTACCTACACTTATTAACCCCTAATCTGCCGACCGGACCCGCGCTGCCACTATAATAAATGTATTAACCCCTAAACCGCCGCACTCCCGCCTCGCAAACACTATAATAAATTGTATTAACCCCTAATCTGCCCTCCCTAACATCGCCGCCACCTACCTACAATTATTAACTCCTAATCTCCCACCCCCAACGTCGCCGCTACTATAATAAAGTTATTAACCCCTAAACCTAAGTCTAACCCTAACACCCCCTAACTTAAATATAATTTAAATTAATCTAAATAAATGTACTATAATTAAATAAATTATTCCTATTTAAAACTAAATACTTACCTATAAAATAAACCCTAATATAGCTACAATATAATTAATAGTCCAAGATGGATCAGCCAATCGGAATTAAGGTAGGAAAATTCTGATTGGCTGATTCAATCAGCCAATCAGATTGAAGTTCAATCCGATTGGCTGATCCAATCAGCCAATCCGATTGACCTTGCATTATATTGGCTGATTGGAACAGCCAATAGAATGCGAGGTCAATCTGATTGGCTGATTGAATCAGCCAATCAGAATTTTCCTACCTTAATTCTAATTAGGATTCTATCAGCCAATCGGAATTCGAGGGACGCCATCTTGGATGACGTCATTTAAAGGAACCGTCATTCGTCGTTCAGTCGTCGGCCAGGATGGATGTTCCGCGTCGGAGGTCTTCAGGATGCTGCTCCGCTCCGGATGGATGAAGATAGAAGATGCCGCTTGGATGAACACTTCAATCGGATGGAGGACCTCTTCTTGCCCTGCTTGGATGAAGACTTCTACCGGATGGAGGACCTCTTCTTGCTCCGCTTGGATGAAGAATTCGGCTCGGCTGGGTGAAGACGACTCAAGGTAGGGAGATCTTCAGGGGGTTAGTGTTAGGTTTTTTTAAAGGGGGTTTGGGTGGGTTAGAGTAGGGGTATGTGGGTGGTGGGTTTTAATGTTGGGGGGGTTGTATTTTTTATTATTAATAATAAAATGCAAAAATGCAGGCGTCAGCAATAGCGGGGGCGGCAGATTAGGGGTTAATAAGTGTAAGGTTAGGGGTGTTTAGACTCGGGGTTCATGTTAGGGTGTTAGGTGTAGACTTAGAAAGTGTTTCCCCATAGGAAACAATGGGGCTGCGTTAGGAGCTGAACGCTGCTTTTTTGCAGGTGTTAGGTTTTTTTGCAGCCAGCTCAGCCCCATTGTTTCCTATGGAGATATCGTGCACGAGCACGTTTTTTCCAGCTTACCGCTACCGTAAGCAGCGCTGGTATTGAGGGTTGAAGTGGAGCTAAATTATGCTCAACACTCCCTTTTCTGAGGCTAACGCAGCCATTCAGACAACTCGTAATACCAGCGTTGTCTTAAGGGTGCACTGGAAAAGAAAGCCTCGTTAGCACCGCGGGTCTTTACCGACAAAACTCTAAATCTAGACGTTTGTTTGGGGGCATAATGGGAGAGTTGGATTTACTATTCGTTAGATATTTGTCCATCAACTGAAACAATAATTTATCAAAATACACCATTGTAGTAGTGAGCATGAAGAGTGACTGTGCCACAACTTAGTAAGTTTTGGTATTTAAAGTGGAAAGGCAAAAACAAAACAAAAAACAACCAATAAACAAAAAACCTGTGTGATAGAAATTAATAAGAAGGTGTATTGACACCTATAGTAAATGAGTGCATCAAGTGACAAAGGCCCCAATTTATCAAAGGTCTTGCGGACCTGATCCGACACTGCGGATCAGGTCCGCAAGACCTCGCTAAATGCGGAGAGCAATACGCTCTCCGCATTTAACATTGCACCAGCAGCTCACAAGAGCTGCTGGTGCAACGCCGCCCCCTGCTGACTCATGGCCAATCGGCCGCCAGCAGGGAGGTGTCAATCAACCCGATCGTATTCGATCGGTTGATTTCCGGCGATTCCTGTCTGCCTGCTCAGAGCAGGCGGACAGGGTTATGGAGCAGCGGTCTTTAGACCGCTGCTTCATAAGTTGTGTTTCTGGCGAGTCTGAAGACTCGCCAGAAACACGGCCCTTCAAGCTCCGTATGGAGCTTGATAAATGGGCCTGTAAGTGTTTAGGTTGTTTATAACCCCTATATGTGTGGAAGTGTAGATTATTTTTTATTTTTTTTCCCCTTTCTGCCCCCTTTTTTCTTTCCAAGCAATGATGAATTATTGAATTATTTGCTATCTTGCTGTCTAGCAGTTTGAGAGGGAAAGAGCAGCAGGGAAGGGAGCGAGGAAAGAACAAAATAATCAAGGCACTAATTATAGCTAGTTTGATTTAAAGAGAGAGAACAATGGAGTTATAGACCAATATAACATATATAATATGCAAAACTCACTGCAGTTTATGGGGTATATTTAACATAGTGCGAGCGGACATGATACGATGTAGTGTATCATGTCCGCTGCACATCAATAAAGGCTGACAGTATATGCTCTTGGCATTTATCATTGCACCAGCAGTTCTTGTGAACTGCTGGTGCAATACCGCCCCCTGCAGATTAACGGCCAATCGGCCACTAGCAGGTGGTGTCAATCAACCTGATCGTAATCAAGGGGCATCAAGCTCCATACGGAGTTTGATAAATCGGCCCCAATGAGTTCAATATAACAACAGATCTGTCCTAATGAAGTTGTAGATCAATATAACATATAATATGCAGAACTCGCTACAGTCTTTGAGTTCAATATAACAACTTATGTGTCCTATAAAAGGTTTACTCTAGTAGTAATACAGTTATTGAACTCATTTTATGTCACCACTCTCACAGCAGTATGTCACCACTCTCACAGCAGTATGTCACCACTCTCACAGCAGTATGTCACAGAAAAGAATAGAAGTATTATTTACTGCGCACAATATAAACATTGACTCTTTAGAGATCTTCCAATCCGAGGCAGGGAGAACAAAAGATGACACAGAACTCTTTATGCATAAAACTTTTTTTTTTAATTTCTTTTTATTAAATTTTTCTTACAATGTTTCGTAACATAAAGGGAAGGAAAGACATGAGAAAAAAAAGTCATCATAACAGCAATGAAGGAGAAAAAAAAAAGGAGGAAAAAAATCCAAACACATTAAATTTTCTTTCAACCATCCATTCCCGGAGGTTTTACAGTAGGAGCAAACTGTAATATTCCCAATGTACATTTCACATCAGTCAAATACTCTTTAAATCACGTACATATTAATATCAATACTTAAGCTGATATATTCCAAATATACATTGCGTAACACGAGCTTAACAGTATAAAGTCTCAATAAGAATTCATTCAACTCAAACAATGTAATCCTATAATGAATAAGGACTAATACAGCCATTTATTAAATAGTTACCAACTATGTAGAAAACTTAAAGGGACAGTCTACCATAGAATTGTTATTGTTTTAAAAGATAGATAATCCCTTTATTACCCATTCCCCAGTTTTGCAAAACCAACACACTTATATTAATATACTTTTTACCTCTGTGATTACCTTGTATCTAGGAACCTTCTTCCAGCCCCCTGATCACATGACTGACTGTTTTATTATCTATTGTCTTCCATTTAGCATTGTTTTGTGCTAACTCTTAAATAACCCCCTGTGCCTGAACACAGTGTTATCTATATGGCCCACGTGTACTTTCTGTCTCTTTGTGTTGAAAATAGATTTAAAAAGCATGTGATAAGAGGCAGCCCGCATAATTAGCATATGAGCCTACCTAGGTTTAGTTTAAACTAAGAATACCAAGAGAAAAAAGCAAATTTGATGATAAAAGTAAATTGGAAAGTTGATTAAAATTAAAAGTCCTCACTGAATAATGAAAGTTTAATTTATACTAGACTGTCCCTTTAATTTAAGTCTATGTGATTTGCTTCTCTCAATGTGATAACTCCTTAAAGGGACAGTACACTGTAAAATTGTTTTTATATGGATGTATTTTCAATGACTTGTTATACCAGCTGCAGAGTATAACATTTATGAGAAATTGCATTTTTCAGTTTATTTGTGTATATGAAGTAGCTGGTTTTGTGCTTTTAAACCACAGCCTATTACAATGGGTTGAGGTTCAGGTAATATCAGATCTCATTAAGTTATCACTTTGTGTACACACACTTGCTTCCTTATCTTATATTTGTCTAGAAAACCAAAGCTCAATACTTAGAACAATGGAAAATTATAATTTTATTACTTAACTATCATGCCCCCCACTGAGAGTGTAATCTCTTCTGCTGGCTGTGTTTACTTAGGCTATTCAATAGAATATACTCCAGTATAGAAACTTTCAGTATAGGTTGGGATACCACAGGCTAAATCAGCTATATCAAATGCCAAAATAGGGGTAAAACAATTTAAAACACTCCAGCAGGTAAAATTAATCATTGGGAACATTTTAAAGGGGAGAATTTTTTTGGGTGAACTGTCCCTTTAATGACTTAAGAAAATGCAAAGGTAATGGTGTTTAAGATTTTAAGTCCAGAAAGTCACAACACCTATATACATAGAAACCCATAGGAGAACATCTAATATGGCTTTGTGAACAGTTATTCTTGCCTATAGGGCATCAGTCTCTTACTGGGATTATTCAGAGACTTATCAGGTTCCTTGTAATTGTCCCTGCATGTGTCAAAACTTAGTAACTGAGATAATAATTCATAATATTCAGCTTATTATGGAAGCAATTTCAACTTTTAACGAACGGAACATGCCATATCCCATATAGCCAGATAATAAGCCAGTCAGTAAGTCGGACAATAGACAGGTAGTACTTATCTGCAGGACGAAGCCTTTTTATCCCTCTGCTCCTTATCTGAAGTACCGTTGTTAGTACCTCCTCTGTTCAGCTTGAACATGAATTTCACTTCGGTCAAAAACTGCCTACCAGCACAGCCCTGTTGGTGAAGATGGATATATTTCTCCTATCCCAGCGGTAAGACAGCTTTGCGGTATGACCCGTGCCCTATATACTTAAGCCACAAGGTGGTCCTAGGAGAGCACCAAAACTAGGCTTGCTTTGGCTTGGCTGGAATGGAGGTGTCTTCTATTACGCCTCGAATTCGGCAGCAGGGGGGTCAAATTTCAGACTTCTTACCGCTGTCCTGTCAGGCTAGCTGTCTGAGCTGTAGGGACTCAGAGGGAACATGGGGGGAACAGACCGTGACCCTAGTGTGGCCCCTGGGTGACTTAGGAGGAACTCCACGATTTCGCTACTCCTCAAGGAGCGACCTCCATCTCCTCCTCCTCTATCTCCTTGTAGGAGCAGGCCAGTGAGCTTGAAATTGGCCTCGCGATTGGCCTAGAATCGTAGTGGGAAGGAAAGCTGTGGCGTAGCTCGAATGCCAGAGACACCATTTTTGCGCGTCTACTCCAGCTCCTCCCCCTCCGGAAGTTCCCTAGAAATGGGACTTCCTCATGTAATCTGTATTTCTAAATATTTGAAGTGGGCATGTTATCTTTTTGTCTGCTCTAAAAACTTCAATAAAAAGATTTAAACATAAAAAATCCAGTTTATTTTAAATTTGAATAGTATTACATTGATGGGAGAAATACTCTCTGGGATATTTTGACTAACATTGTACAGGAACTGTATACCCACTGACCTTAATGTTGCAATGTATATCTTGTATCCCTATCCCATTTCCCCTGGGCACTATCTCTGAGGTATAATTCTACTACACAAGTGGCTATTAACTGGCTTGGAGACCCACCCATATTTCACTACCCCCCCTTTGTCATTATATTTCTGAAAAAGGCCATATCCTACTCCATCTGTCAGTGATAGTTAGCTTAATTATGGTTATTATGCTTGTTGAATTTTTCTCACCAGGTTTAATTATTACTGTGTGTTGATTAACCTCACTGCAAAGAGTTTCTAAATGTTGTTACTGCAACTTACATTGCTTAGAATAAAAAAAACAAAAAGTCATTCACAACAAGGAGCCTACATAAGGTCTTACACACAAAATGTGTTTATTGTCCTAATGTACTTACTTCCCCTCATGAACAACCTGAACATCACCCCTTGGTGGGGTACTTCTAATACACATCACAACACACACATACTGGTATTAGTCTCCTCCCCCTTTTGTTTCCTTTTGAACCAACAGTCATCCAACATGAGCCCACTACCCTCCTCTGCATTGAACTCTTCCCCACTGTAGGTGACGTGATCATTGGCCACCCCCAATCTTTTTTTTTTTTCTTCTCCTCTTTCCCCTCTCCCTCCCTATCTCCCCTCTCCCACTGGCTCAGCACAGCCTGCTGACCTCGTTTCTACCCCTCTGACACCTGACAATGGCACTTAAAATCCTTGGAATGTTGGCGGCATCAATTCCCCCATTTAATGAAAATCGATCCTAACTAATTTAGGTAAACTAAATTCAGACGTAGCTCTCCTCCAGGAGACGCACTTAGGAGACAAAGAACATGAAAAACTACAGAGTGAATGGGTGGGTAGGGTAGTTTACCTTTCCTATAGTACCTCTAGTAGAGGACTGTCCATTCTACTTGGCAATTGACTACACGCAGAGGTACATAACATAGTCAGTGACCCAGACGGTAGGTTCCTCATTTTACAAATCTCCATAAACTCGGTTAACTATATACTATGTAATATATACACACCCAACCACAAAACCATATCCTTTGGGGGAAATCTAGCTCAAAATTTGTCTCCCTTCGTAGGCAGGAAACTAATAATAGGGGGCGATTTTAATCTATCCCCTCAACCCCTCTTCGACAGGACTTAGTTACTAGACATGACCACAAAAAAGAGATTGTAAAACTATAGGGGAAGATTCGAGAAGATTCGACAAGAGGGTTTTTCAACTACTTTCTGGCACCTTGATTGTGTGTGACATTTGGTGAAGACGGCATCCGGAGGACAGAGATTATACCTGTCTCTCTAAAGCTAATTCTTCCTTATCTTGAATAGAACTTTTCCTGGTCGCAGACTCCTTGATTACGCAGATCAGCTCAGAAACAATACATAATATAATGGTCTCTGACCATGCTCCGGTAGAAATTACTATTGGACATGCTTCCCAATGCCCCACTAGAAACTCCCTACATTTCGCCTTATATCTTCTCACTTCTGAACCCTTTAAAAAAATCCCTTATCCACGCCGGGAATGACTATTATACGGATAACTCAGTGCATCTATCTAATCCATGGAAAACCCAGTATAGACATAACGCCCTAGAAACTACAATGTGTCACGCTTATCTTGAATACTGTTCTTTTAACTCTCGTAGTACCTATGAAACTTATATCCTGGCAAAAACTGAATTGGACGCTTTTGTTAGACAAAAGACTGCCGCTAGTCTGTTAAAATCAGCAAGCAAATTCTACCGCTTTCATATCAAATCTGGTAGGCTCTTGGCCACCTTGGTAAAAACACAGTCCACCAAAAAAGACATAGCAGAGCTTAGATATGGAGGAAAGACCTATAAATCCCCTTCAGAGCTAACACAATGTTTAGTGAATTATTATTCCCACCTATACTCGAAGCAAAAACCAAGCATACAGGACTCACATCATAACACTCACACTACCACAGCTCATGACAGCTCAACTAGATACCCTTAATGCCCCAGTATCCACTGAGGAGATCCAGTTCACCATTAAATCCTTATCCCTGTTATAAAATTTCATGCATTTGTATTGTATTACCATGTGATTTCTAATAAAAAAGAATTTGAACAATTTTTTTTTCCAATTTATTTATTATTTATAATGTATTTATAAACTAATAATCATTATCATTTTATAAACCTATTCTGGTGTGTTTTGTTACGGTTGTGGTAGGTCTATATACCAGGATAAGCGTGAGCCAATTAAAAGTGGCATATGCATGCAGCTGCCAATAACCTGCCATGTTTAGCCCTGCTAAGGAGTTTATTGCAGATCCCAAGGGTGGCATTAGCTGGGAGACTAGTGCTATAATGTGGAAAATGCTTTATGGACTAACAGGGTTTAATGAATACCCTCAGTCTGGGGAATCTGTAGTCTGAAGAAAAACAATCTTGTACACATCTCCTGTAGAGAAATTCTAAAGAAAAAGCTTCCATATCAGTAATGGTGGCATAACCATGGCCTTTATTCTCATAAAAAAGCCTATTACTAAAATATCCACAGGGAATCAAAGGGAGTCAGATTGAAATTCCTTGTTTGGTTGTATTAGCAGCGAATATGCATTAGATTTGAATTTGTAAAACCCGAATCAATCATGGACTCAAACTCATTAACTCAACACTTCAAATGAGATTTGGCAAATATTTACTGTGACCTTAAGCTTTAGTTATGGTGCATTAAAGGGACAAAAAATGTGCAAAAACAAAGTGCTGTAATGTATTAGTGGCATTACTTATATATATAAATTTGGCCTTGATCACAATCTATTGGGAGCTGTTTTTTCAACTGTTTTTCTGGCTGAAAAGCTAACTTTTGAATTCAGCTCATTCACAATAGCGGAATTTCGGGTCTTTCTCACACTCACAAACTGGTTTTTGGCCGCTTCAAAAAAATCCCTTTCTAAACGATGGAGCTGAAAAACTTCTCGGCGATCACAATTTGTTTTCAGCTCACTGTTTAAGTGCCTTTCAAGCCCAGTTATGACTTATTGAATTTGCCTTAAAGGCACATTAAACTGCTGGGCACAACTGCAAAAGAATAGTAACTACTCACTATATTATTGCATTTCATCCTGTTCCTGCAGCTCTTTTCAAATCAGTTCTTCTGTTTTAATAACTTAAAGTGCTTTAACAGGAGCTCCCATATTCAAGGCTTTCAGAGTAAACTATTGCAATTCTTTTCCATCCACACCACTGCTAAGCCATCTTAGGGCTAGATTACAAGTTGAGCGCAAAATATTGCTTCCGCAACAGCGATATTTGCTGTCAACTGAGTAATACCAGCGCATGCAAATGTGCGCTGGTATTACAAGATAGGTGCAATGTGAACGTAACCTCACATTTGCATTGCAATAAAGCATTGCGCTAACAAGAGTGCGCTTCTATAGGCTCCAATGAGAGCCTCATTCTCATGCCGTCAGACACAGCATAAGAACTAGCGCAGCAAAAGGGGTAAGTCGCGCAGCGATGGCCAGCAATTTTAAATATATATGTATATGACTATGTATATATATATATTTATGTTAATATGTGTACAGTTAGGCCTCTAGTTATCAAGCCGTCAACCGCAAATACGCTGGAATTCCGCAGCATATTTGTGCCTGATTCGCCTTAGTTATCAAACCCTACAGACCGGCAAACGTAGAATATAGTAACGTAACATACGATCTGCGAGACTCAGTCCGACACAGATCAATGCTTACATCACTACAGATGTTCCAAATGCAAGTTCGGCACTATCTGACTACTTTTGGAAGTTATCAAATTTCTACCAGGTAAGCTTGGCACTTTTCCGGCCCAGCGTACCTGGTTTTCAATCCGCCGCCCTGGAGGCAGCGGATGCCATAGGAATCAATGGGAGTCTGGAAGCAGCGAAAGTTCATGTTCGCTGCTGCCCGATATCCCATTGATTCCTATGGGAATGTCTACACCTAATCTGCCCCCCCATAAACCGCTGCCACCTACATTATACTTATCAACCCCTAATCTGCCCCCCTACACCTCCACCACCTACATTATACTTATTAAATCCTAATCCGCCGCTCCTGGACCCCGCCGCAACTAAATAAAGTGTTTAACCCCTAAACCGCCGCTCCCGGACCCCGCCTCCACCTACATTATATTTATTAACCCCTAAACCGTCGCCCCCAACGTCACCACCACTATATTAAAGTTATTAACCCCTAAACCTAAGTCTAACCCTAATCCTAACATTCCCTAACTTAAATATAATTTAAATAAATCTAAATAAATATTCCTAGCATTAAATAAATAATTCCTATTTAAAACTAAATACTTACCTGTAAAATAAACCCTAAGCTAGCTACAATATAACTAATAGTTACATTGTATCTAGCTTAGGGTTTATTTTTATTTTACAGGCAAGTTTGTATTTATTTAAATTTTATTTAATTGTAATTAATTTATTTTAATTTAGGTAATTAATTTAATTAAAGTGTAGTGTTAGGTGTAATTGTAACTTAGGTTAGGTTTTATTTTACAGGTACTTTTGTATTTATTTTAACTAGGAAGTTATTAAATAGTTATACAGCCAGAAAAATAGAAGAGCGAGTCGGGGCCACAGGTAAAGAATTAAAACTTAGCTTTTATTGCCACACGGAATGTTAAAAGAATAGTATTCAGAGTTAAAAACGTAAAGAGCTAGGACAGCAGCGGTCTGACATGTTTCAGCTATCTGCCTTACTCATAGGTCTTTTGTAAGAGACCATTAAATAAGATTTTATAGGGGACGAATCTCCATGCAAGTCCAAGCTCGTTTACGACAGTGCATATATTATTGATATGCAAATATTATCTGGAACAAGCATTTCGGACCATGACTTCAATACTATATGCTCTCTTGTGAACAAGTTTTTCTATTGAAAACATGTTTGCAGCTGTTTTTAACGACTGATGCAATAAAGCATTGTGATTACTCAAGAAACTCTGCTCCATATTTGTCTTATAAGAAAAATCAATTATCGGGAACTGATAGCTGATAGATTGTAATTGGCCTCTATGTGTTTAACCCTTGTTCAATAAAGTTTTGATTTCCTGTTTGAATCGGGGTAACATTATATCGGCAATTTGCTGTATCCATTGCTGTGAATCAGCGTTAGGTATTAGTGTATTGTCAGTATTCATTTCCACACTATTGTCAAAACATTTACTCATATGCTTATTTTCTTTAGAGTTGGGTGGCATTGCGGGTGATCTTACTTTACTATATTTTTCCATTAAGTGTATACTACTCAAATAAGTGGGGAAGTGTTTTATAATCAAACGGGAAGGACAATAAAAAACAAAAAAAGAGATTCAATTGCGATAGGTAGTGTATACCTTGTGTTACTATCAGTGAAATATGTGTCTATATCCTAATAGACTTGTGGTTCAGAGAGAAAAAAATAAAAAGGGGGAAGGGGAAAAGAAAGGGAGAAAAGAAGGAGGGAATGTAAAAAAGAAAGTAAACAAATATTATAGTGATAGTGCTTTAAGGCAAGCCGAACTACCGTTTGGCACCTTTTTAATCTATGCAGTGGGCAACCAGAAGTTTCAACTCCTGTATATACTGTTTACAAAGACCTCAATTCTTGCTTATACAGCCCATGCCATTAACTTTGATGCCATAGCATCAGCATTAGATGTGCTTATTAGATAGAGTTTTTGCTAATTCAGTGCCTAGTATTTTATATATATTGGCAAGCTTGACAATTTTGTCGGTATACAGATATACTTCAGAACACCTTAAAGTATAACATCAAATCTACCATTCAATTTATGTGTAACCTGGTCTCTCTACATAGACATACATAGGGAAACAGAGTCTTGCTACTGTGCAATTGAGCCCAGCTCCAAAGTAGCCCAAATCAGGGGAAAAATAGTTAGAAAAGCTTTGGCATACAACTCTCAACCCCAGGCCAATAAAATACTTGTGATTATTCAGGGACTCAGCAAGGACGTTTGCTGTTTCTTTTCTTCACCCTGCGTGGAACTGGGCCTTTAGGGTACTGAGGCCATTACCTAAAGGTTTCCTAAAGATTCTGTCAGAATCCCCTGCCGTATTCTGTGTAGCTGGAGCATCCAGATCTGGTTATCCCAAGGGGTCATACACTGATGGCCTTCACGTCCTGGGCCATAAGATCTTTTCCAGGTCCCCTTTGTTACCGGAGATCTCTTTTCCCTGTCCTCAATGGGCTCACGTGTGTGGGTGTACTCCCATATGTTTGGAGTGGGTCTCAGAAAGCGGCTGCTGCAATCCGACCTGTAGCCGCTAAGGTGACTTCCGCACGCCCGCGCCCCTTTACTTAGGCGCTCTGCTATATCCGGGCTGGAGATACGCTATCCGGCGAAGGAAAACGGCGTGGCGGTGGATCAAAATTCCGCTCCATGGAAATACGAGCTTGCACACCAGGGGTGCGATACGATATACGGGGTAGTTTTCGGCGCAAGCGAGGGAACCCGAGTCGCCCGCAGTTTCAGCTCGCAAATCGAGCTATCCAATATACAGCGCCGTCAGATGCAAAACTGGCGTAAGTCGGATAAACCAGCGATGTCCAGAAATCTGCGTAAGTACAGATTTCTGGAGTCGCCAGTGACTTACGGCACTTTAGAAACTGCCGGCGCCTACAAAACCTGACTAAAGTCTAAATCTCCCGTAACTGTCTAACACGCCTCCCAAACATAGCCCGACATGTCTAACCCTCTATCCGCTATCCCCCCTCACTATCCTAACAATAAAAAAATGTGTTAACCCCTAAACCGCTGCTCCCGGACCCCGCCGCCACCTAATAAATTTATTAACCCCTAAACCGCCGCTCCCGGACCCCACCGCCAGCTATATTAAATCTATAACCCCCTAAAGTGAGCCCTAACACCGCCGCCATCTATGTTACCTACCCCCTAATGTGAGCTCCTACCCCGCCGCCAGCTATAGTATCTATATTAACCCCTAATATAATCCCCCTAAAATAATTATCTCTATTACCAGCCCTTAAAAGGGCCTTTTGCGGGGCTTTGCCCCAAAGTAAACAGCTCTTTTGCCCTATAACCTGCCCTCCCTACACCGCCGCCACCTATATTAATAGTATTAACCCCTAATCTAAGCCCCTTACACCGCCGCCATCTATATTAAAATTATTAACCCCTAATTTAATCTACCTACCCCGCCGCCAGCTATATTATCTATATTAACCATAAGTATATTATAGTTAATATAGTTATTACATTATATATATTAACTATATTAACCCTAATTATATTAGGGTTAATATAGTTAATATAGTTACTATAGTATTTATATTAACTATATTAACTCTATCTAACCCTAACACCCCTAACTAAATTCTTATTAAATAAATCTAATTCATATTATAAACTAAAATATTCCTATTTAAATCTAAATACTTACCTATAAAATAAACCCTAAGATAGCTACAATATAATTAATAATTACATTGTAGCTATGTTAGGGTTTATATTTATTTTACAGGTAAATTGTTAATTATTTTAACTAGGTATAATAGCTATTAAATAGTTATTAACTATTTAATAGCTACCTAGTTAAAATAATTACCCAATTACCTGTAAAATAAATCCTAACCTAAGTTACAAATACACCTACACTATCAATAAATTAAATAAACTACAAACATCTATCTAAAAATACAATTAAATAAACTAAACTAAATGACAAAAAACAAACAAACACTAAATTACAAAAAAAAAAAGATTTCAGCAATTTTAAGCTAATTACACATATTCTAAGCCCCCTAATAAAACAATAAAGCCCCCCAAAATAAAAAATTCCCTACTCTATTCTAAATTATAAAATACCCAGCTCTGTACCAGCCCTTAAAAGGGCTTTTTGCAGGGTATTTACCCCAATTTAACAGCTCTTTTGCCTGTAAAAAAAAAGAACACAACACCCCCCCCAACATTACAACCCACCACCCACATACCCCTATTCTAAACCCACCCAAACCCCCCTTAAAAAAAACTAACACTACCCCCCTGAAGATCTCCCTACCTTGTCTTCACCCAACCGGGCCGAACTCCTCATCCGATCCGGGCGATGTCTTTATCCAAGCGGCAAAGAAGAAGTCTTCATCCCGGCGATGTCTTTATCCAAGCGGCAGCAAAATCTTCTTCCATCCGCCGACATCTTCCATCAAGCGGCATCTTCAATCTTCTTTCTTCGCTCCTCCGACGCTGAGCATCCATCCCGGCCGACAACTGAACGACGAATGAGGTACCTTTAAATGACGTCATCCAAGATGGCGTCCGTCGAATTCCGATTGGCTGATAGGATTCTATCAGCCAATCGGAATTAAGGTATAAAAATCTGATTGGCTGATTGAATCATCCAATCAGATTCAAGTTCAATCCGATTGGCTGATTGGATGACGTCATTTAAAGGTACCTCATTCGTCGTTCAGTCGTCGGCCGGGATGGATGCTCCGCGTCAGAGGAGCGAAGAAAGAAGATTGAAGATGCCGCTTGATGGAAGATGTCGCCGGATGGAAGAAGACTTTGCTGCCACTTGGATAAAGACATCGCCGGGATGAAGACTTCTTCTTTGCCGCTTGGATAAAGACATCGCCCGGATCGGATGAGGAGTTCGGCCCGGTTGGGTGAAGACAAGGTAGGGAGATCTTCAGGGGGGTAGTGTTTTTTTAAGGGGGGTTTGGGTGGGTTTAGAATAGGGGTATGTGGGTGGTGGGTTGTAATGTTGGGGGGGGTGTTGTGTTCTTTTTTTTTACAGGCAAAAGAGCTGTTAACTTGGGGTAAATACCCCGCAAAAAGCCCTTTTAAGGGCTGGTACAGAGCTGGCTATTTTATAATTTAGAATAGGGTAGGGAATTTTTTATTTTGGGGGGCTTTATTATTTTATTAGGGGGCTTAGAATAGGTGTAATTAGCTTAAAATTGCTGTAATCTTTTTTTTTGTGGTAATTTAGGGTTTGTTTGTTTTTGTAATTTAGTTTAGTTTATTTAATTGTATTTTTAGATAGATATTTGTAGTTTATTTAATTTATTGATAGTGTAGGTGTATTTGTAACTTAGGTTAGGATTTATTTTACAGGTAATTGGGTAATTATTTTAACTAGGTAGCTATTAAATAGTTAATAACTATTTAATAGCTATTATACCTAGTTAAAATAATTAACAATTTACCTGTAAAATAAATATAAACCCTAACATAGCTACAATGTAATTATTAATTATATTGTAGCTATCTTAGGGTTTATTTTATAGGTAAGTATTTAGATTTAAATAGGAATATTTTAGTTTATAATATGAATTAGATTTATTTAATAAGAATTTAGTTAGGGGTGTTAGGGTTAGATAGAGTTAATATAGTTAATATAAATACTATAGTAACTATATTAACTATATTAACCCTAATATAATTAGGGTTAATATAGTTAATATATATATAATGTAATAACTATATTAACTATAATATACTTAGGGTTAATATAGATAATATAGCTGGCGGCGGGGTAGGTAGATTAACTTAGGGGTTAATAATTTTAATATAGATGGCGGCGGTGTAAGGGGCTTACATTAGGGGTTAATACTATTAATATAGGTGGCGGCGGTGTAGGGAGGGCAGGTTATAGGGCAAAAGAGCTGTTTACTTTGGGGCAAAGCCCCGCAAAAGGCCCTTTTAAGGGCTGGTAATAGAGCTTATTACTTTAGGGATATTAGATTAGGGGTTAATAATATTAATATAGCTGGCGGCGGTATAGGGGGATTAGATTAGGGGTTAATAATTTTTTTATAAGTGGCGGCGGTGTAAGGGGTCAGATTAGGGGATAGATAAGGTAGATGGCGGCGGTGTAAGGGGTTCACATTAGGGGATAGACAAGGTAGATGGCGGCGGTTTTAGGGGTTCACATTAGGGGATAGATTAGTTAGATGGTGGCGGTTTTAGGGGCTCACAGTAGGGGGTTAGTTTATGTAGATGGCGGCGGGGTCCGGGAGCGGCGGTTTAGGGGTTAATAACTTTATTAGGGATTGCGGCGGGGGATCGCGGTTGACAGGTAGATAGACATTGCGCATGCATTAGGTGTTAGGTTTTATTTAGCAGGTAGTTTAGGGAGTTACGGGGCTCCAATAGTCAGAGTAAGGCTTCTTACGGCTGCTTTTTGTGGCGAGGTGAAAATGGAGCAAGACTTCTCCATTTTCGCCACGTAAGTCCTTACGCTGTATATTGGATACCAAACTGCGCTGGTTAGGTATACCTGTCTATGGCCCAAAAAACTACGGGCGACGGCAGAAATATATGCGCGTAACTTCTAAGTTACGCCGTATATAGGATACCAAACCAGCTCAAATATTTGCGTTGCTAGCTTTTGCGGGCGACGATTTTTATCGGATCGGGCCCGAGCTACTTGTCTTCACACTCCTCCCACCAGAAGTCATCTGAATAAAGTAAAGTAAAGGGGATAAAGAAATATGAAAAAGTGTTCCTTTACTAAAGAAATATGTTAAAATTTCTTTTTTTCTTGCAAAATAAGCACTAAGAAATTCTCAGCGTAGTCCCAGCCTTTAGTGAGACAAGTGAGCTGACAATAAAGAACCTCTGTCACATGATTTTGGAAAGCAAAAGTCCTGTTCTATTCATGGTGAATAAACTGACTGCAGATAGTGCTGGTTTCTCCTAGAAATCACTTTGAAGGAAAATACCCCTTTGCTGTCCTGTAGAGACCACAGCCCCTTGTGGGGGTGGGACAGGAAGTAATGGACCTTGTGCAAATTAAGTTTAAAAAAAAAGCAATAAAAAAGTAAAATAATGTTAAAATAATGGATAATACACATTGCAATACATTCTGTTAAGAAAAAAACACTGCTTAGTGCTTTTTATTACAACAATGAAACACACTATTTTATGTCCCTTTAAACCCTTAACGGCACAACATACATTGTACATCTAATGTCATTAAGGGTGTTTTTTCCCAGTTATAGTGAAGGTCTTGCTACCAGCTGCTTTTCTCACTCCACTAATTATACCTTAGTGTAAAAACGATAGCTGACTTAAACAGCAATGCACGTCTGGGACCTAGCAGAACACATCTAATGAGCCAATGGCAAGAGGCCTATATGTGTAGCCACCAATCACCAGATAACTCCCCTTAGTGCATTACTGTTCCTGAGCCTACCTAGGTATGCTTTTCAATAAAGGATACTATGAGACTAAAGTACATTTTATAATAGAAGTTTCTAAATATTGTGTACTCTATATGAACAATTAAAGTTTAGTTTGGACACAAAAACCTGCAAAACATAATCCATCCCATTGTTGCCACCTGAGCAATTAGTTATTTACCACTTCCTGACAGTAATATGTACACAGAACATAATGTTTAACCCTATACTGTCCTCACTACTGACAGCTAGTTAACAAAACAGACAGAAATAGCTTTGTGTTTATTCCAAACTGATTTTACTTCTGAATAGTTCTTATTTTGTAGAACTGCAATACAATCAGATAAATAGAAATTACAATCTGTACTCACACGTGGTGCTTGCAATACATACAATGATACATGGATCTTACATTTAAACCTTACAGCAAAATAACAATGCAATTCAATGTACAATGAACTCTTCACAAACAATAAATAACTTACAGGCATATATGTTACATATGTTACTTACAGGCATATATCTAGAGGCAAATATGAAGAGTTGAATTCCATGCTTCTTGAAGCTAAGATGGCTGCTGTGAAACTGAAACTAAAAACATTTCATTGGCAATTGAGAACTTTATTAACAAAGGGCAGGACACTTCCTGATTCATTCTTGAGAGGAACTAAACTGTAATTACAATATACAATCACCAGATGTCATCAACATAATAACCATATAATAGACAGAACACTCCCCGCCTGGTATAAACATATACCCTTATTACATGATCTATAAATTACTATTAAATTCAACCAGATAACTCTTTACTTTGAAAAAGAACAATCAAATCTGACACAGATCTGAAATATACTTTAGCAATCCCTTGTTTAGTGATTTTGACCTCTACTTTGCGAATTTTACCATCACCACTAGGAATGGTTTTTACAATAAGACCCATTGACCATTCATTGCGCTTTACTTTGGAGTCTTTCAACAATACGAGATCTCCTTCTTGAACATTTGGTTTCTCCTCTTTCCACTTTCTTCTTGTTTGGAGTGATGACAGGTACTCTTGCCTCCAATGTTTCCAAAAGGAATCAGCAAGATTCTGAACTTGCTTCCACTGGCACTTGTAAAGTTCTTTCAAGGTGAACTCACCAGGTGGAACTGATGTTGCACAAGCCTTTTGAGTCAAGAGCATTGCTGGTGTAAGAATTTCAGGTCTCTCAGGGTCTGTTGAAATAGAAGCCAATGGTCTAGCGTTCATTATAGCTGTAACTTCAGCCATCAATGTAGTAAGCACTTCATGGGACAGTCAAGTGTTTTTGCTTTGCATCAACATTGAGTCTAGAATACGTCTAGCCACATTAAAAGTCCAGGTGCATCCCTGATCCAGAAGGTAGTTTTGAATCTCAGGATCATCTGAGTTAATTTGTAGTTCTTTACAGGCTCCTACAAAGTTTGTCCTTTTGTCAGATCGGAATTGCTTAACTGGTCCACGAAGGGAAAGAAATCTTCTCAGAGCATTAATGAAGCTTGAAGATGACATAGATTCAATCAGCTCCAAATGAACTGCTCTACTGCTTAAACAAGTGAACATCACAGCCCATCTCTTACTCTCTGCAGAGTGTTCTCTAGTATAGCGAGATACTACATTCCAAGGACCAAAAACATCAAGCCCTACATGTGAGAATGGAGGAGCTACAGTAAGTCTGTCTGTCGGGAGATCTGACATTTTCTGTTCCTGCAGCCTTCATCTCAGCTTCTTACAGGTGACACACTTGTGAACAACACTGGAAATTAGTTTTTTAGTTCTAATGATCCACAAGCCTGCTGAACGTAGAGCACCTTCAGTGAAATGACGACCTTGATGTGCTACCTTGTCATGATAATGTTTAACTAAGAGAGTAGCTATCTGATGGTTGGCAGGAATTATAAGAGGATGTTTCTCATTTTCAGTCATGTCTGCATTAAGCAAACACCCTCCTACTCTAATCAATCCATCTTTGTCAATTATAGGATTCAAACATTTGATTGGGCTTTGATCAGGGATTTTCTTTTCTTTTAATAAAGACCTTTTCTCTACCGAAAACACCTCTTGTTGGATACATTTGATAATCACTGTTTCAGCTTGCAAGAAATCTAATGAGTGCTGCTAGAAAATGACTTGGCAATGTGAATAAGTGTTGCTATACCTCTCACAAGGGGCTTCCACTTTGAGAATCTGAGAAATCTATGTTAGTCTAACTGGCATTCATACAGTATACTTCAGTTATTAAAGCTGTCACTTCAGGCCTGATCTCACTGTCAGAATCTGGTTCAATGAGGTCAAATATTTTAGCTTCAGATTGATCACTTGTCTGCCTGATGTAAGAAATCTGGGCCTGAGAACCAGTTGGTATGTTTTAGGTGAGCTGCCTGAATTGGTCTTGTACCATGATCTGCTGGATTCTGACTGGTCTTAATATAATGCCACTGATCTGGATTAGTAGATTTTCTAATACGAATTATTCTGTTTGAGACATATACATAAAATCTCCTACAAGTATTGTGAATATAACCTAACACAATTTTGCTATCAGTGTAATATTTAACTGCATAAAGTTCAATGTCCATTTCTTCAGTAATAAGTTCAGCTAGCTCAACTGACAAAACAGTTGCACATAATTCTAGATGTGGCACTGTATGGGCTGGTCTTGGAGCTAGTTTAGATTTGCCCATAATAAAGCCTACATGACATTGACTATTACTGTCTATGACTCTGAGATATGCTACAGCTGCTATTGCTACAGTAGAAGCATCAGAAAAAACACATACCTCCTTTCTCACTGTGGACGATAGTGACACCGGTACATAGGGTCTGGGAATACTGAGATCTTCAAGATGGATCAAGTCTTCTGTCCATGCTCTCCATTGAGCTTTTCTATCTGGTAAGAGTGGGAAATCCCAGTCACATTGGTCTGTTGAGAGTTTTCTGACTAAAGATTTAACTTGCATAGTGATTGGAGATGCAAACCCAAGTGAATCATAAAGACTGTTTATTTTAGCCAGGATACCTCTCTGTGTGAACGGTTTTACCTCTTTAGACACTTGAAAAGTGAAACTGTCAGTCTGTAGGTTCCAACTTACTCCTAAGCTCCTTTGAAGGGGTAGAGGATTGACACCTAAAACAAGGTCCTTTAGATCTTTAGCTCTGTCATCTGCAGGAAATGCTTCCATTACTGGACTTCTGTTGGATGCCACTTTGTGTAGCTTCAGATTCAATCCTGCGAGCATGTCCTTAGCCCTCTGCAGGAGACTGACTGCTTCAGCTTCAGTAGGCACGGATGCGAGTCCATCATCTGCATAGAAATTCTTCAAGATAAACTGTTCTAGATCTTAACCATACTCACTCTTTCCTTGCTTTGCTATTTGTCTTAGACCATAAATGGCTATGGCTGGGGAAGGGCTGTTCCAAAAGACATGTAGCTTCATCCTGAACTCTGTAATTTCTCTGTTAAGGTCATTGTCATGAAACCAAAGAAATCTAAAATAGTTACGGTGATCTTCTCTAACCATGAAATAGTAAAACATTTGTTGTACATCAGTGGTAATTGCAACTTGCTCTTTGCGGAAACGTAAAAGGACACCTAGTAGTGTATTATTTAAATCAGGTCCACTGAGGAGTGTGTCATTCAGTGAGGTGCCTTCAAACTGAGCACTTGAGTCAAAAACTACTCTGATCTGTCCTGGCTTCTGAGGGTGATAGACACCAAAGATTAGTAGGTACCAACACTCCTCACCTGGTTCCAATGGTGGGGCAGGTTCTGCTTGGTCATGGTCAAAGATCTTTTGCATAAAGTTAACAAAATGTTCCTTCATTTCCATTTTTTTCACAAAGGAATGCTGTAGAGCAAGGAGTCTATTCTGGGCTTGCTCTGTGTTGTTTGGTAGTCTAAGACGAGGTGAGCAAAATGGTAGGGGTGCTACCCAGTAATTTGCTTCATCAATAAACATCTTTTTTTCAACTACATCAAGGAACATATCATCTTGAATAGACATAGCAGGTTTGTCATTGTTTGGAGTAGTAACAAACACATTATCATCTGAACTGTCTAAACTGTCCACATTGTGAGTTGCAGTTCCTAAATAACACAATGAGGGTGTGTATGACTGTTGTTTACAAGCATTAAAAGTCTATTTTACCTGTATATAGCGAGTGCATGGGCTGAACAGAGAAGTACATCCACTAGGCAGCACATTTGTCTTGAAAGAGTTCACATCTGCTGGTCTATGAGCTCCTCCTAAGCATACTTCCCCAACTATAACCCAACCTAAATCTAAATGTTGTGCATAAGGACTGTTGTGAGGCCCATTAATCTGCTCACATACTTTGTGCACGTTCAGAATGTCTCTTCATAACAAGAGAAGTATTTGTGCATTAGGGTCAAGTGCTAGGATCTTGTTTGTTAAGGATTTTAGATGAGGAAAATACTGTGTAATGTCAGGTGTTGGAATTTCTGACCTGTCATCAGGTATCATGTCACATTAAATGAGTTTGGGGAGTTTTATGCGTGTTTTCCCATCAATAGACTGAACAGTGAAGTTGGATACCCTACGCCCTGTTTTCTCTGTAATGCCTGAGCATGCTCTTAGAGTGTAAGAAAATGTTTCACCACTAATGTTAAACACTTCAAAAACTCTGATTTGGCTAAAGAACGGTTACTTTGATCATCTAACACCTCATACATCTTTACAGAACAGTCAGGTTTATTAGAGGAATATACAGTCACTAAACAAATCTTGGAACATGATCTGGGCCTTGTCCCTTTCCTACATAACTCTGTACACTTGGATACGACAGTGGGTGGGGTAGTTTCCTCTTGTTACCCGCCTTGCTCTCTCTTAGGTAAAGGAGTCTCTACTACCCAGGGAGCTGGACCTGGATGCAAAGCTGAAGTATGCTGGTCACTGTTGCATTCTCTGCATCTTATGTTATTTTTGCAGTCTTTGGTGGATGCACAACATCTAAAGCAGATAGAATTCTCCTTCAAGAAAGCTTTACGTTCATCAATGTGCTTGCTTCTGAACCCACGACACTTTGACAGTGGGTGTGGTTTATTATGAATTGGACATGAACTGTCTGATTCCATGGATTTCCACGCAGGGCTGTTCACTTGTGGAGTTGCATTAGCAGCTGACACTTCTGTTTTTCTTACTGACACTGTTGGTCTGTTACTGTACCTTGTACCTGTCTTCTCTGTATTTACTGGAACTTGGTTGCTGCACGTTGAGAATATGAAGCTTGGATCATTTCTGGTCTTTGCTTGGTTGACAATACATCTGGTGAAGAAACTGAATGGTGGAAAGGAGACACGATGGTCTTCTTTGTACTTGGAACCTTGAAAATACACTTTTCTTGCAGGCTATATGGCAGTTTTTCAATAATTGGTTTGATGCCACGAGCTGTGTCTAGGTATGCAAGTCCTGGCAAATAGCCTCCTGCCTTAGCTGCATTCACCTCCAACAACATGTCACCAAGTTCTCTTAACTTTATGTTGTCTTTGCTTGAGATTTTGGGGAAAATTTCTAGCTTCTTTAACAGTGCATTCTCAATAGCTTCAGGGCTGCCATAACATTCTTCTAGTCTCTGCCATACCATTTTAACTCCATCAATTGGGTTATGAACATGCACTGACCTGATTCTCTTAGCCTGTTGAGATGACTCTGGTCCAAGTCACTTAGTCAAATGATCTAGCTCTTCTCTGGCTGTAAGGTTAAGACCTCTGGTGACACCTTGGAATGATGTCTTCCAAGCCCAGTAGTTTTCTGGTCGATCATCAAATGTTAGTAGCCCTGTACTCACTAACTCTCGATGAATCAGGTGCTTTGGTAGGTCAGTAGTCTCTGATGTTCCTAATGTGCTATTTCTGAGAGGGGATATGTGAGAGTCCATATAATGTGATGGATGTTGTGGATCAGCGTAGCCTCTGCTTTCTTGAAAGCGCACCCTTGGTGTTGAGACATTTGCAGTGTCAGTCTGGTAAGGAGGGTGCAAGTCAGGAATACTTGGAGTGGACTGTAAATATGTTGAGTCAGGAAACTGTGGTATTATGCTGGACACAGGTTGGATAGGAGCATGTTCTGTTTTATCTTGGTCCAGAGCATGGTTCTGTACATACTCACGAGTCTTTGTACTGAATCATGGGTAGTTATTTCTGCAAAATCTTGAAGTGGTTCCTCTTCTAGTTCAGCTGCTGCTTCATAGACTGCTGCTTCTGCAGATGCTGCAACTGTTCCCCTGTGAATCTTTAGCACATGCATATTAGCTTCTAAATCTGCCTTGCGTTGCACTGTTTCAGCTTCACACCTTGCTGTCTCTGCTTTGTGCCTAGCTGCCTCTGCTTCCATATCTGCTTTGCGCCTAGCTGCCTCTGCTTCCATATCTGATTTGCGCCTATCTGCCTCTGCTTCTAGTGCTGCTTTCTGCTTTATCATGTCTGCTTCTTTTTCAGCATAAGAAATTTGTGCCTGGGCTGCTTGCACTTTAGCACGGGCTCTGAGTCCTGCAGAACTGGCTGATGATCTGCAGGAGCGCGTTGAATATTTAGAACCAGAGGCATAGGATCTGGTCTCTAAAGTTTGCTGCGTCATATCAACACTCTTATCTTGGTTCATAGTGAACAGGTTAAAGTAGCACAATATTTTAAATGCAGTTCTTGTGCAAATAATTTTTTTTTTTTTTTTCAAAAAAGCTTTATTGAAGAATAATTATACAAGTAAGATAATACCACACAACACATAAAGAATATACATGGTAGAATCGCAACACAATAATGGTAAAGTAAGTCATACACTTCATTTTGATATGTACTCTCGTCCCCAGACCCAAGCTGAGCGCGAGAGTTTACAAGCTTACACTTTTAACCAGTTTTGAGATATTTTAAAGACAATATAATATTCATACTAGATGAGGGAAAGGGTAAATCGGGGGATAGAGAGTTGGGAGAAAGAGAATAGGAAGGAGAGAAGAAGTAAGAGAGAGAGAGAGGAGGGGGAAGAAAGAAAAAAAAAAAGGGGGGGTACAATGTGAACGCTGAGTGGAACGCTCGTCCCTAAAGGGGTTAAGCTTTATATTGTGCCATGCCAGATCGCTAGTAAAAGTTCATATTTATCTAGCATGTGGTTTTTGAGGTAATGGTACCTTTCCAAAAGCAAGATTTCTTCCACTTGAAGGCGCCATTCCCCCAAGTTGGGGATGGATCGTGTCTTCCACTTTCTAGGAATCAATTTCTTGTGCAAATAATTTTTACTGCCTTTCACTTTAAATTGCAGGTCTTGTATGTTTGATTGTTATTTGCTGTTTTTTACTTTAAAATGCAGCGTTTGTATCTTGCTTGTTATTGCTTCTCACTTTACAATGCAGCTCCTGTATCTTCCCTCGATATAGCATGCTTTTTACTTTACAATGCAGCTCTGTATCTTCCCCTGATATAGCATGCCTTTTTACTATACAATGCAGCTCTTGTATCTTCCCCTGTTATATGCATGCCTTTTTACTATATTGTCCTCACTACTGATAGCTAGACAGCTAGTTAACAAAACAGACAGAAATATCCTTGTATTTATTCCAAACTGATTTTACTTCTAAATAGTTATTTTTCTTTTGTAAAACTTCAATACAATCAGATAAATAGAAATTACATGTGGTGCTTGCAATACATACAATGATATATGGAGCTTACATTTAAACCTTACAGCAAAATAACAATGCAATTCAAATGTACAATGAACTCTTCACAAACAATAAATAACTTACAGGCATATGTATATCTAGAGGCAAATATGAAGAGCTGATTTCCATGCTTCTTGAAGCTAAGATGGCTGCTGTGAAACTGAAACTAAGAACTTTTCATTGACAATTGAGAACTTTATTCACAAAAAGGCAGGACACTTCCTGATTCATTCTTGAGAGGAATTAAACTGTAATTACAATATACAATCACCAGATGTCATCAACATAATAACCATATAATAAACAGAACAAACCCATTTCTGCCCTTAACCATTGCAGTAATGTAACATAACCCCCTTATTTACAGTACACTGCTATAAGCCACCAATTCACACCAACCCACAGAATTCAGGATTTTTTCCCTTCTTACTGCTACTAATTCACACAGCACAATGGCACAGACCCCAACATTTTAAATAGACTACACAGTGCAGTGGTTTAACTCCTGTATTATGCCACTATATATATTGTGTATGTGTGTGTGTGTGTGGGGGGGGGGGGGGGGCAACTGAGAGGACAATCCACCCACTGATTATTTTTATTTGCCTATGATTCTATCATGGGATTCCTATTGTCACAACAATCACACAATAGCCATATTAGCATATAAAAAGGGGACTTCCCTTTTTTAAAAGATTAATTTCAAAATCCATTAAATGAAGGAGATTCAGTATCATAACCCCTTTTAAGCTTATAAAGGCTTGTCACTGTTCACCAATAGAGCTGAAAGAGTTTCCTTATCCGTCTGCAAGCTTCTATCCCACAGACAAAATTGTGCTAACATTTATTCCCCAATTATTAGGTGCTACCCAGGTGCTAAACTAAAAATAGGCCGGCTCCTATGCTTATATTCCTGCTTTTTTTAAATAAAGTTAGCAAGAGAATGAAGAAAATATTAGATTAGGAGTAAATTAGAAAGTTGCTTAAAATTGCATGCTCTATCTGAGGCACAAAATAAAAAAAATTGGGTTCAGTGTCCCTTTAAAATACGCTATTCACTACTAAGTTTTTGGATTTGAAAAGTATGTAATTGTAGACACTCAATTAATGCTATCTTAAAGGGACATGAAACCCAAAATGTTTCTTTTATGATTCAGATAGATCATTCAGTTTTAAACAACTTTCAAATTCCCTTCTATTTAATTTACTTCATTCTCTTGGTATCCTTTGTTTAAGGAGCAGCAATGCTCTACTAAGAGCTAACTGAACACCTATTACAAGAGGCATATATGTGCAGTCATCAATCAGCAGCTTCTGAGCCTACCTAGGTATACTTTTCCACAGAGGATACAAATTAGATAATAGAAATAAATTAGAAAGTTAAAATCACATGCTCTATCTGAATCATGAAAGAAAAAAAATTGTGTTTCACGTCCATTTAAAGCTTTATGGTAATAGAACCTGTGAAGTATCTGTTAGATCTTTATGCAACAAAGTATCCAGTTTTATTAATCATTCATGAGTAATTTGTATGTAATATGCAAAGTGAAAGCAAACCACAACGATGAAGTCATTAAATAAAGTATTGCTGCTTAGAGAAGTAGGTAAAGGTACATCGGGGAAACCATCATAATCATTTCCTTGTATGAAAAGAGTACCTGCATTTTCAGGATACGATAAATATTCTTAGATATTATAGAAAGTAGATCCCATTAAAAATAGAAGACTTAATTTTAATCTTCCAAGACTTTTCGGTAGAAACGTCTGGCAGGAGTGTCCCAACTTTGCACTCAACTAATTAACATGGGTGTGCAGGCAACAGCTCTCTACCCAGCTCTAAGATGGAAGGCTGCTATTGGTTTAATAATTGGTATTCCCTTTTTTATTTTTCTCAGAATCTTTTGGAAAGAGATGATTTTAGTTTAAAGGTCAAAGATTAGACTTAGGATATTAGTTAATAATGAAGTTGATATGTGGGAAATAAATTTGATTGATTTTTGCTAATGTACAATCTCGTTTGGAAATGTCATGTAGTAAAGGAATATATATATTCTTTTTGTTATGTTAAAGAAAGATGGTCTTTATATATCTTCGCTGAGTGAGTTATTTGTCTTGAGCGGAGAAGGATTACTATATTGGTATTTTTTTTTTTTTATTATTCAGTGAAAGCTCCCCCCTTCCTCTCTTTTTTTTCTCCTCTTCTCCCTTCTCTCTCCCTTCACTGGCTATAAATTTGTCCCTCTAAATGCATAGAGAAACAATCAAAATAATTTCATGGAATTTTGGAGGCATAACTCTATATCTTTAAAGTTTCCAACCTGATATAGTAGTCGTACAGGAAACCCATTTAAATAGTAGTGATGTCGCGAACCTAAAAATTTGGGTTCGCAAACAGCGAACGCGAACTTCCCCAAAAGTTCGCGAACCCCCATTGACTTCAATGGGCAGGCAAATTTTTAAACCCACAGCGACTCTTTCTGGCCACAATAGTGATGGAAAAGTTGTTTCAAGGGGACTAACAACTGTACTGTGGCATGCCGGAGGGGGATCCATGGCAAAACTCCCATGGAAAATTACATAGTTGAGTCTGGTTTTAAGCCATAAAAGGCATAAATCACCTAACATTCCTAAATTGTTTGGAATAACGTGCTTTAAAACATCAGGTATGATGTTGTATCGATCAGGTAGTGTCACCCCAGTGTCAATGGGGTGACACTGTGCCCTGGCAGGCAGGCCCTGAAACGCACATGTGTGAAGGAAACTGACTGCTATTATTTAACACAGTCAAAAAAGTGTTGTTATTTTTAAATCTACACTACTGTTACACCAGATATGAGTTGCACTGGGGTGACACTGTGCCCTGGCAGGCAGGCCCTGAAACGCACACGTGTGAAGGAAACTGACTGCTATTATTTAACACAGTCAAAAAAGTGTTTTTTTTTTTTAAATCTACACTACTGTTACACCAGATATGAGTTGCACTGGGGTGACACTGTGCCCTTGCAGGCAGGCCCTGAAACGCACACGTGTGAAGGAAACTGACTGCTATTATTTAACACAGTCAAAAAAGTGTTGTTTTTTTTAAATCTACACTACTGTTACACCAGATATGAGTTGCACTGGGGTGACACTGTGCCCTGGCAGGCAGGCATTGAAACACACACGTGTGAAGGAAAATGACTGCTATTATTTAACACAGTCAAAAAAGTGTTGTTTTTTTTAAATCTACAGTACTGTTACACCAGATATGAGTTGCACTGGGGTGACACTGTGCCCTGGCAGGCAGGCTCTGAAACGCACACGTGTGAAGGAAACTGACTGCTGTTATTTAACACAGTCCAAAAAGTTTTTTTTTTTTAAATCTACACTACTGTTACACTAGATATGAGTGGTGGCACTGGGCAAGTGGGCACAGTATACGCTGTGAGCCTGACACACACGCTGGCAGGCAGGCAACTGCAATTAGATTACACAGGGAAAAAAAGCAGACTGATGTTCTAGCCCTAAAAAGGGCTTTTTGGAGTGCTGTCCTTACAGCAGAGATCAGATGAGTCCTTCAGGACTGTAGTGGACACTGAATACACTAGCCTAGCTATCAATTTCCCTATTAAATCAGCAGCAGCTACACTGTCCCTCCTCTCACTAAGAATGAAGCTTCCAAATTAATCTAAAATGGATGCTGTCCAGGAGGTAGGAGGGTCTGGGAGGGAGTGTCTGCTACTGATTGGCTGGAATGTGTCTTCTGACTGTGAGGTACAGGGTCAAAGTATTACTCAATGATGACGAATAGGGGGCGGATCGAACATCGCATATGTTCGCCCGCCGCGGCGAACGCGAACATGCTATGTTCGCCGGGAACTATTCGCCGGCGAACTATTCGTGACATCACTATTAAATAGTCAAGAAGTCACTAAACTAAAATGCAAATGGGTGGTAGAAGTAATAGCTATACCCTGCAGAGGGAGGAGAAAAGGGGTTGCATGTTTATTTAATAAAAAGTTAAATTACAAAATTCTGAGCCAAGAGCTGGATAAGGAGGAGAGATTTTTAATTATTTAATTAGAAATAGCAATTATTAGGTATAAGATTTGTAACCTATACGCCACCAATAACATAGACCGGGATTTTTGGAGAACAAATTATATTAAACTTTTACCGTTTGTGGATGCAAATTTAATCATAGCAGGGGGTTTTAATATGAATATGCATCCTAAGTTGGATAGATTGAAAGCTAGTTATTTGAGACAATATAATAAGGAAGCTCAGATTTTATCTGAATTCTGCAAGTCGCTGAAATTGAAAGATATTTGGCGTCTCCAAAATCCAGACAATAGATTATTTCCTTGTGAATCTAAAACATATAGGGCTAGATTTATTAAAGCCCTACGGCTGCAAGTTCTCACAAGAACTTGCTCGCCGTCATTTATCAAGCAGCGGTCACCAGACCGCCGCTTCCCTAACCTCTTCGCCACCTCTAATGTGGCGAAATTCAATCTCCTCGGTCTAGTCAGACCGAGGAGATTGACAGTTCCTGCCCGCGCGTGATTGGCTGTGAGCTGAGGCGTACAGGGGCACGTATACGCACCCCTGTATGCCTCAGCTTTAATAAATCTAGCCCATAAAACTTTTTCCAGGATAGACCTATTTCTGATAAGTGAGAAATTACTAAGTATGGATATAGAGGCAGATATAAATGATATATACTTATCAGATCATGCAAGCATTTTAATTATAAGATACAAGGAGAGGATATAACTAACAATTTATTTATTTATTTTCAAAGATACCTGTTACACAATATTAAATTCCATAATTAGATGAGGGGGAAGTGGAACAAATTTGTTTTCTTTAAGAAAACATAGTGGGAGAAATAAAGGCTTGGCTCATTAAATGGAATAAGGTGCAAAAATTAAGAGAAATACAATTGTCAAATGCATTAAGAAATAGCTATAGGAGATACATAGAAAATCCAGAGAAAAAACTAGGGGACAAATATCAAGAGGCAAAACAGGAAAGGGACAGCTTTTTGAACCAAAAGATGTGACAAAAATATATAAGGAATAAGGCTGCCTTTTCTAATTTGAAATGGCTTTCATCCGGCTAGATTACAAGTTTTGCGGTAAGAGGGGTGCGGTGCTAACTTGCACATTATTGTCACAGCTCACTTACCTACAGCGCTGGTATTACAGGTTTTTATAAACCCGGTGTTAAAAGACAAGAAGTGAGCGTAGAGCAAACTTGTGCTCCATACCGCACTCCAATACCAGCGCTTCTTAAGTCAGCGGTGAGCTGGTTGTATGTGCTCGTGCACGATTTCCCCATAGACATCAATGGGGAGAGCCGACGAAAAAAAGCCTAACACCTGCAATAAAGCAGCGTAAAGCTCAGGAACGCAGCCCCATTGATTCCTATGGGAAACAAAATTTATGTTTACACCTAACACCCTAACATGAACCCTGAGTCTAAACACCCCTAATCTTACACTTATTAACCCCTAATCTGCTGCCCCCGACATCGCCGACACCTACATTATACTTATTAACCCCTAATCTGCCGCTCCGGACATCGCCGCCACTATAATAAACATATTAACCCCTAAACCGTCGCACTCCCGCATCACAAACATTAGTTAAATATTATTAACCCCTAATCTGCCGCCCCTAACTTCGCCACCACCTACCTACATTTATTAACCCCAAATCTGCCGCCTCTAACGTCGCCGCCACTATACTAAAGTAATTAACCCCTAAATCTAAGTCTAACCCGCGCCGGATGTCTTGAAGATGGACCCGCGCCGGATGGATGAAGATAGAAGATGCCATCTGGATGACCACTTCTCCCAGCTTGGATGAAGACTTCTCCCGGCTTTGTTGAGGACTTCTTGCCGCTTCATTGAGGACTTCTCCCGGCTTCGTTGACGATGGATGTCCGGTCTTCAAAACTGTAAGTGGATCTTCGGGGTTAGTGTTAGGTTTTTTAAGGGTTTATTGGGTGGGTTTTAGTTTTAGATTAGGGTTTGGGCAGCAATAGAGCTAAATGCCCTTTTAAGGGCAATGCCCATCCAAATGCCCTTTTCAGGGCAATAGGGAGCTTAGGTTTTTTTAGTTAGGGTTTTATTTGGGGGGTTGGTTGTGTGGGTGGTGGGTTTTACTGTTGGGGGGTTGTTTGTATTTTTTTTACAGGTAAAAGAGCTTTTTTTATTTTGAAAGGGCTTTTTTTATTTTGATAGGGCTATTAGATTAGGTGTAATTAGTTTAAATATCTTATAATTTGTTTTTTATTTTGTGTAATTTAGTGGGGTTTTTTTGTAATTTAGGTAATTTACTTAATTTAGTTAATTATATTTAATTTAGGTAATTTTTTAAATTGTAGTGTTAGGTTAGGTGTTAGTGTAAGACAGGTTAGGTTTCATTTTACAGGTAAATTTGTATTTATTTTAGCTAGGTAGTTAGTAAATAGTTAATAACTATTTAGTAACTATTCTACCTAGTTAAAATAAATACAAACTTGCCTGTAAAATAAAAATAAACCCTAAGCTAGCTACAATCTAACTATTAGTTATATTGTAGCTAGCTTAGGGTTTATTTTACAGGTAAGTATTTAGTTTTAAATAGGAATTATTTAGTTATTGATAGTAGGTTTTATTTAGATTTATTTTAATTATATTTAAGTTAGTGGTTGTTAGGGTTAGACTTAGGTTTAGGAGTTAATAAATTTAGTATAGTAGCGGCGACGTTGGGGGCAGCAGATTAGGGGTTAATAAATGTAGATAGGTGGCGGCGATGTTAGGGATGGCAGATTAGGGGTTAATAATATTTAACTAGTGTTTGCGATGCAGGAGTACAGCGATTTAGGGGTTAATATGTTTATTATAGTGGAGGCAATGTCCGGAGCGGCAGATTAGGGGTTAATCATTTTATTTTAGTGTTTGCGATGCAGGAGGGCCTTGGTTTAGGGGTTAATAGGTAGTTTATGGGTGTTAGTGTACTTTTTAGAACTTTAGTTATGAGTTTTATGTTACAGCTTTGTAGCGTAAAACTCATAACTACTGACTTTAGAATGCGTTACGAATCTTGACAGTATAGGGTGTACTGCTCACTTTTTGGCCTCCCAGGAAAAGCTTGTAATATCGGCGCTATGAAAATCCCATTGAAAAAAGACTTAACGCAATTTGCGTAAGTTGATGTGCGTTATGGCCAAAAAAGTGTGCGGTGCCCCTAAACCTGCAAGACTCGTTATAGCAGCGATAATGAAAAAGCAGCGTTATAACCTGATAACGCTGCTTTTTCACCATAACGCAAAACTCGTAATCTAGCCGATTATTAGTTAAATCCCGTAAAAGCAAGAATTATATTGAAGCCTTAAAAGTTAACTCACAAAGATATGTTCGCCCTTCCGAAATTAAAGATATCTTTTATAATTATTTTCAAAAACTATATACTGAAGAGGGTATAGATAGAAGCAATAAACTACATTTTTGGGGGAAATCCAAGTCCCTAAAATAGACCAAGTGGAATTAGAAAGGCTTAATGCGCCCATTACACAGGAGGAAATTATACTGATAGTAAAGCGAGCATCGGTGAATAAAACGCCGGGACCAGATCTACCTAGCGAATTTTATAAAGTGTTGTTAGAGCAGATTGTACTGATATTACAGAATCTTTACAATAGATACTTTAATCAAAATGAAATATCATCACCCTACTTTACTTCTTCAATCATTAATCTCATTCTCAAAAAAAGACAAAGACCCAGAACTAACTGAATCATATAGCCCCATTCCCTTGTTAAACAGTGATTATAAATTCCTAACAGCAATTATAACGAACAGACTAAAGCTGATGTTAGGTCCACTGATTCATCAAGATCAAACTGGGTTTATGCATGGGCGAAACCCAACAAGAAACATGTGTAGGGTATTGTTATTAATAAAACAATGCTGGTTAAAAACTCAAAAACAGAAGTTACAGTGCTTATAACGATAGACACAGAGAAAGTGTTAAATTCTATCACATGGGACCATCTATTTGCAACGGTAGACAAATTCGGGCTTGCAGGATATTTTAGTTCCTTTATCAAACTAATATCTAAGAATCTTTCCTCGTCTATAATAATTAATCGCTCTCTTTCTCCAAAATTTACACTGGCTAAGGGTACTAGGCAGGGATGCCCTCTGCCCCCCCTTCTTTTTAATCTATCTATAGAACCCCTAGCAATTAGTCTTAGAAGAGAATTAGAGGGGAAAAAAAGACTGGTATTGTCTTTGTATGCGGATGATTTATTACTATTTATAGGAAATACCAGGAGAAATATCACAATTCTCTTGGATATTATTCGAGAATACAGCTCCTTCTTGGAGTATAAAATTAATGTAGCCAAATCTGAGATTCTTTGGCTTAGTAAATCTAAGAATAGTGTAAAAGAAACACCTTTCAAAGAAGCTAAAAAACCAGATTAAATACTTAGGTATTTTATTTAGCAAAAATCCACCTGAGTGGTATAATATAAACTATAATACTCTATAGATTTTTATATTCAATCAGCTCCTGAAGTGTGGACAGTTACCCTTATCTCTCTCCGCTAGGATCCAGTTGATTAAGATGATCCTCTTGCCAAAAATTCTCTTTCTATTTCAAAATCTATCATTATTCATCAGACATAAAGCTATAAAAAACATTTAATCCGTGTTGTTCCCAATTCCTGTGGAATAAAAAAAAAAAAGCATGCATTGTGCTTTGGAAATTGATTAAAAAAAAGAAAATGGGGGTCTAGGCTTTCGAAACCTGAAATACTATAATTGGGCATGTATGGTAAAGGTGGCCAGTGACTGGATCACAGATAGCAACACAGTTTCATACACAAACATAGAAAATGACTTGACTGCTCTAGCTTATTAAAGGGACAGTTAAGGCCAAAAAAACCTTTCATGATTTAAATAGGGAATGTAATTTTAAACAACTTTCCAATTTACTTTTATCACCAATTTTTCTTTGTTCTCTTGTTATTCTTAGTTGAAAGCTAAACCTAGGAGGTTCATATGCCAATTTCTTAGACCTTGAAGACTGCTTCTAATCTGAATGCATTTTGACCACTAGAGGGCATTAGTTCATGTGTTTTATATAGATAGCATTGAGCTCATGCACGTGAACTTACCTCTGAGTGAGGACTGATTGGCTAAAATGCAAATCTGTTTGCAGAGGCTTAGATACAAGGTAATCACAGAAGTAAAAAAGTGTATTTCTATAACAGTGTTGGTTATGTAAAACTGGGGAATGGGTTATAAAGGGATTATCTTTTTTTTAAAACAACAAAAATCCTGGTGTTGACTGTCCCTTTAATCATTCATGAGTAATTTGTATGTAATATGCAAAGAGATAGCAAACCACAACGATGAAGTCATTAAATAAAGTATTGCTGCTTTGAGAAGTAGGTAAAGGAACAGCGGGGAAAGGAAACCATCATAATAATTTCCTTGTATGAAAACAAAGGATTGTTTATGCTATCTACTGCCTAAGCCTTTTTATACCCTGAGATATCTGATTTGAAAGGACCAGTAAATACAGCAGATTTGCATAATCAACAAATGCATGATAAAAAGACAATGTAATAGCCTGAAAGGGACAGTCTACTCCAAAATGTTTGTTGTTTAAAAAGATAGATAATCCCTTTATTACCCATTTCCCAGTTTTGCATAACCAACATGGTTATATTAATTCACTTTTTACCTCTAATTACCTTGTATCTAAGCCTTTTCTGACAACACCCTAATCACATGACTTTTTATTTATTATCTATTGACTTGCATTTTATCCAATTAGCGCAGTGTCTGCCACAACCCACGGGCAGTAGCACAATGTTATCTATATGGCTCACATGAAGTAGCACTCCCCTGTTGTGAAAAGCAAATAAAAAGCATGTGACGAGAGGCTGTCTTTAGTGGCTTACAAACAGGCAGAAAATTAGAGGTTTAAATGTTATAAAGTTTATTAATATAACAATGTTGGTTGTGCAAAGCTGGGGAATGGGTAGTAAAAGGCATTATCTATCCTTTTAAACAATAACAATTGTGGTGTATACTGTCCCTTTAATGTAGCTGGGTTTTTTTCTAAAAAAGTTTTCCACTTCTTGTGCATCATGTGAGAGCCATCAAGCAATCATAAATGCATATACATATATTCTGTTAATTCTTCCACATGCTCAGTAGGAGCTGGTAACAAATCTAAAAGTGTATATATAAAAATACTGTGCACATTTTGTTAATGGAAGTAAATTAGAAAGTTGTTTAAAATTGCATGCTCTTTCTAAATTACCAGTTTAAGTTTTTACTTGAGTGTTCCTTTAAAAGGATAAATAAATCGTACATTTTAATATGAATTAATTTGCATTTATTTGATAAATAAAACACATTGGGAAATTCAGAAATGGTATGAATAAATAAATATGTTGTTAGTAAAAATTCCAAACTATATTATACTGTATTTATTATCTTATAAAATTAATGTATCTTACTGCAATTTCACATTTATACATTCTTTTTAGCTATATGTAATTTTAATAACTTGTTATGGCTATTTTATTAGCATTTGTTATTTTCTTTGTTTACATGTAGTTATTGTAAATTATATAAATTTTTATCTATATATACCAGACAGGTACGCGTCCTGTGGCATTATAAACTTTCAAAAAAGTTAAATAGTTTTTTTGTATTCCATCCTAGATAAGAGAAGGGTGTTTACTTAGGTAGTCAATAAACTTTTAATATAATGTGAATTTCTGGGACTTTCCAGGAAAGCTAATTATTATTTATGACAAAATTGATTTAATTGAGCCCCATGGTTAAATTGTTTGGAAACAATACCATCTTATATTAATGGTTTTCATTTTTCTTCTTGGTAATTTCTAAAAATACTAAGGGCTAGATTACAAGTGGAGCGCTAAATTATCGAGCACGATAATTAATTAGCCATTACAAGTGGCTGGTTATTGCTACCGCTAATTGCAGTAGCAATTGGCTCTTATAAAATTAACCAGAGAGCAGATCTCTGGATAATTTTAAAAATGTGCCCCAAATGCCCCCAAATTACAGTCTAGTGTATTTTATTCAAAAAATAAAGATAGCACTTTACATTGTGGTCTATGGGAACTGTGTGTTCAAAGTAAATATATATGTATATGCTTATACATATATATTTATGTGCTAATATAAATAATCTGGCGCTAAATGTCTATTTTTTTGTTGAAAAGATTTTTGATTCCCATTAAAAGGACAACTTATACAATCATAAAATGCTTTAATTCTTAAAAATAATTTAAAGGGCCACTGAACCCAAATTTTTTCTTTCATGGTTCAGATAGAGCATGCAATTTTAAGCAACTTTCTAATTTACTCCTATTATCAATTTTTCTTCATTCTCTTGCTATCTGTATTTGAAAAAGAAGGCATCTAAGCTTCTTTTTTGGTTCAGAACTCTGGATAGCGCTTTTTATTGGTGGATTAATTTATACACCAATCTGCAAGAACAACCCATGTTGTTCACCAAAAATGGGCCGGCATCTAAACTTACATTCTTGCATTTCAAATAAATTTAAAATTTCATGCTTTATCTGAACCATGAAAGAAAAAATTTGGGTTCAGTGTCCCTTTAATTGTTGCAAGAACACTTGGCAGTAACTTTTGGGCATATTCTATTCCTTTTGAAAACGTTATCAAATACATTTTCTACAAAAATTCTCATAGATGTTAAGGGTGAAAGGTCATTACATTATTTGTTTTAAATATTAGGGCAGACATCCTCAAACTTGGCGCTCCAGAGGTTATGGAACTACATTTCAAATAATGCTCAGCCAGCATATCAGCTGGCTGAGCATCATGGGAAATGTAGTTCCAAAACCTCAGGAGGGCAAAGTTTGAGGATGTCTGTATAAGAGTATACTCCTATATATTTTAATCCCAGAAAAGGGGCTTAACACATAGGGACACTAAAGTCAAAATTAAACTTTTATGATTCAGATAGAGCATTATAATTTGTTCACAGTCTATCTTTATGCACCGTTTCTGAGGCACCAGCATGTGCAAAAGTTCACAGCATATTCATATAGGAGCCTGTGATTGGCTGATGACTGTGACATGATACAGGGGCCAGCAAATTTGAAGTAAATTTTGTGATTTTTTAGAAAAAAGTACTGCTCATTTAAAATTCAGTGTTATTGCATTGCCTTTTTATTATGCATTTGTTGATTATGCAATTTCACTGTAGTGGTCATTAAGGACAAAAGTTAGAGGTGTTTGGCTATGTGTTTAAGCCCAATTCAGGGGGTTACTTACATAGGGCTCAATGCTCAAAAATTCTCAAGCATGGAGTAAATTTATAGTGTGGACTTCATATGTGCAAAACTTGCTGAACAATCAAAAAAATGGCGGAACCTGAAAAAGAGTTGTGAATTGCCTCACATAAAGTAATGAGATTCTCTGGCATACAGAAATCCTACATGACAGGGTAAAGTTAACAAGGAAACGCCTGGCATGTTTGCCGCAAATACAAAATAAAGCAGAAATGTTTCACTACATTTTAACTTGTATTTGCTTCTAGTTTAGTATACAGTACTTTTCTGTCAGTGTATGGTGACTTTTGAGCAAACTTCACCTAAATGCATTTGGTGAGATAAATCAATGAGACCTGCTGGTGTAAAATGCTTAGAGAATATAGTAAAGCTGTGAGAGGGCTTCAGAAGATAACCAGCATAACTTTACTTTACACAGTACACACACAGCCCAGAGGCTATTTGTAGGTACTCTGACATAGGTAAATCATAGCCAGGGGACTTAACCTGCTCTCCTCATGACACATTTTTTCTGACCTGTCATGCTCAAGGACATAGTCAGGAAACCTGTCGCCTTTTACAGCCCTCTGGCAACTCAGGTGATACTTTTGGGGGCACTTTTTTAATTAGGTGTATGGCCCTTTAAGAAAACAGTGAGTGGTTCAGTAGAAGAGGCTCCGGTTAGGCAGGGGAACAGTTTTTTTTTTTTTACAGGAGTCATCATAGACTTATGCATCTAGTTTCCTTACAGAACTTCACAATATAAAGATTCAGAGGGCATGTCTTTTCCTACAAAGAGCTGCATTCTATTGGTAGCTCAGTGCATGGAGGTGTTGGATATTATGGTAGCGGCTTCAGGCAGTTTATTTGGCCCCCTTTCCACTTGAGACCCCTTTAATGGCTATGCTACCTTTGGAAAACAGATTGCTTTGTATTTCTCTGTCAGACAATCTTTTTCTTGAGGTCAAAAAGTCTGTTTTTGACCCTTGGGACATCTTTCCTTCTTCAGTTTTGGTATATTGTGTGAACAGATTCCAGTATCTCAGGATGGGGGTGGTCTTGGTTTCTCGAAGAGTGCAATGAGTTTGATATCTTCTACAGGCAAGGTTAGCAACCCACATTCTAGAACTTCAAGCGATCTTTGAGTTCTTCAGCCCTGGCCCCTATTAAAGGAGGAATAGTTTGTCCATTTCCAGTCAGACAACATCTCAATGGTGGCCTACATAAATCATCAATGGGGTAACCACATTCCACTGGCCATGCAAGAAGTTTCTCTGCCTTAGGCAGAGAGGAATCATTGCTCCGTATTGGAAATTCGCATATCAGGTGTGAACAACTGGAAGGTGGATCATCTAAGCAGTCAGTCGGTCCCTTCAAGAGAGTGGTCTCTCCATTAGGGCTTTTTTGATCGCTCAGTGATCAAAATGGAATTACAGGACATAGATCTGATGACCTCTCACATAGCTCACATACTTCCAAGCTATTGTGCAAGATCAAAAGATCCAAAGGCTCACATAATAGACACCTTGGTATACACATGGGACTTTCATCTAGCATACCTGTTTCCTTTTTTTGTTTGTTTGTCATTACTTGGATCAAATAGGAGTCAACGTCAGTAATATAAATTGATCCAGCCTGCCGCAGGACTTGGTATACGGATATACTCCAGATGTTCTCTTGCTCTCCATGGTTTTTTTCCTCTGAGAAAAGACCTGTTGTATGTATCAAGGTCCTCTTTTCCATCAAGATTTCAAATCTCTAAATTTAATGGTGTGGAGTTTGAACGCCTAGATTTGAGACATAGTGGTTTCTCAAATTTGGTCATTGAAACTTTCACGCAGGCCAGAAAGCCTGTAACACAAAAGATTTATCACAAGATTTGGAAGACATATTTTGAGTGGTGTTCTTCCAGAGGGTTTTCTTGGTATTCCTTTAGGATTCCTAGAATCCTTCAGTTTTCTAGGGATTGGCCTTGACAAGGCTTTGTCTGCTAATGTCTTAAAGGTCTGCTTTATCTCTTCTTTTATTTATAGGAATTAGGCTAATTATGAAAACTATTTCTCCATTCTGGAATCTGAATCTACTTTTTTTTGTATTACAAGGTTCTTCTTATGAACCAATGCATTCCATTGTTATCTACTATTATCTTGGAAAGTATTCTTACTATTCTCTTTAGCAAAGAAAGTTTCTGAGCTGTCAACCTTGTCTTGTGACTCTCCATTTCTAATTATTCACAAGGTGAAGGCTATACTTTGTAATAAATATGATTTTCTTCGTAAGGTAGTTGCTAAGGAAAATACCAAAGAAGAAATGGTTGTTCCTTCATTGTGTTCATATCCTGCTAACTCTAAGTAGTGGCTGTTACATAATCTTGATGTAGTCAAAGCTTTGAAGTTCTATCTCTAAACTACTAAAGATTTCAGAGAACTTCTAGTTTGTTTTTTCACTACTCTGAGTCTTGTAAGGGGCAGAAAGCTACTAATTGGCCTCTTGGCTCAATTCACAAGGCTTACCTGAAGGTGAGAAAGTTGCCTCCTAAGCGTATTACAGCTCTTCTACAAGAGCAGTTGCATCATCGTGGGTTTGTACAAATTATGCATCTTTGGAGCAGATTTGCAAAGCTGCAACACATCTTCTCTGTGTACTTTTTTCAGATTTTATTGCTTTGAAGTTTTGCTTTTTCGTAAGCAGCTTTTGGCAGGAATGTGCTTCAGGCCCCAGTGTCGGCTAAATAAGAAATGCCAGAAAAATTGTCCCACCCTTTCTGCAGCATAGACCATCTGCTTGGGTATTAATCCCATATGTTATGGAGGACTGTGGATCATCATCATTTTACGAAAATGTATGCTTACCTGATAAATTCTTTTCTTTTGAGATTATGATGGTCCACAGGCCCCCTCCGTTTAAATTTTTGGGTGATCTAATGACACCTCTACTGACACTGCTCTGTCTTTCCTACTTATATGTTTCCTATGCTCTTCTCAGCTATACAGTAAAATAAGAGAGAGGTGGGAGGGATTTTAAGCTATGATATGGGTTTTTGACCTCCTCCTAGTGGCCGGAAATATATCCCATATATCCCATATGTTACGGAGGACTGTGCACCATCATCATCCTGAAAGAAAATAATTTATCAGGCCCAAATTCAGGACACTGAAGAATTTGGGACACCCCATAAGTATTTGGGACCCCCCATAAGTATTGACACAGGGGAAGGGATGTTTGGCTTGTGAAGTCAGCATGCAACGTGAGAGCGCAAGCTAGGCAGTAGTGGTGGAAGCAGAGTGGTGTGGCAACCGCGGTGTCTGCTCTGTCTGGAACTATCACATCCCTGTTGGGGCCCCCGTAGTAGAGAGGTCTCCAGCAGGAGGATAATGGAACAATTGACACTGCCAGGGGGTCTTGGAGGAGGAATCGCCGGGTTGCTTCACCAGCAGCCTAGAAAGTATAGGGTCTTTTTTCTGCATTACAGACCCGACTAACCAAGTGGCCCTGTTGAAATGCTGAAGACCCATAATTCAACAGGAGGCCCTATCCAACCCCTATTAAAGCAGATGAAAGAACGCTACATCTATGGTGACACCCTATCTATAAGGTATAGAAGCTTTATGACTGTGGACAGGAGATAAGCCGCTTAAGCTGTTTGAGCAAGTGTGCAGAAATAGTGGGACTCTTAATGCCTTGTTTTTGCTCTCTCCTACTTTTGGATGTTTAAAATGGCCAAGTCTGGTTTGAAAGTTGAAAAACCTTAACATAACCTGCTTTATAACATACTTTCCGTTTCCTGGATGGATTTGACTGGTCCTTTACACTCTAGGTATCCTTGCATCAGGTGTTTCTTCAAGATTGGCAAGCGTTGAAGTGAGAAATTCAAATTTATTCCATGTAAATACTATGGGGGATATCTATCAAGCCGTCAACTGTGTTGCATTCGCCGGCATCAATATGCTCGCCTAACATCACCTAACATTGCGGCCGAGAATCTCAATACGCTTTCCTTATTTATAAAAAAAGCTGTCAAAAAGATGTGCACTAAGTACGGGGCGATGAGCATCGGACTGTTGTTAACTAACAGTCATCGATCTCGCGTCTATTCGGCTTTTTCCCAACTTTATTTATACCCTGTCACTAAACGCTGCCACTATACTAAAATGTTTAACCCCTATCCCGCCGCTCCCTGACCCCGCCACAACCTAAATAAAGTTATTAACCCCTATCCCACCACTCTCCAACCCCGCTGCAATCTAAATACATTTATTAACCCCTATCCCGCCACTCCCCGACCCCGCCGCAACCTAAATAAAGTTATTAACCCCTATCCCGCCACTCCACCTACCCCGCCACAACCTAAATAAATTTATTATCCCCTATCATGCCGCTCCCCGACCCCACCGCAACATAAATACATTTATTAACCCCTATCCCGCCACTCCTCAACCCCGCCGCAACATAAATACATTTATTAACCCCTATCCCGCAGCTCCCCGACCCCGCCTCAACATAAATAAATACATTTATTAACCCCTATCCTGCCGCTCACGACCCCGCTGGATGAGAGCTCAATCCTATTGGCTGATTAGAACAGCCAATAGGATGAGAGCTGCTCAAATCCTATTTGCTGATTGGAACAGCCAATATGATTTTTGCAGCTCTAATCCTATTGGCTGATTGAAATCTTTCAGCCAATGGGAATGCAAGGGACGTCATCTTCGATGACGTCACTTGCATTGAGGATGCTCTGCGCTGGATGTCTTCAGGATGGACCCGCTCTGTGCCGGATGGATGAAGATAGAAGATGCCGTCTGGATGAAGACTTCTTGCCACCAGGATGAGGACTTCGCCGGCTGGATGAAGATCAAAGAGGACGCCTGGATGAAGACTTCTTGCCGTCTGGATGGATCCTTCAAGCGGGATTTCAATAACTGTAAGTGGATCGTCGGGGGTTAGTGTTAGGTTTATTTAAGGTTTTTTTTGGGTGGCTTTTATTTTTAGATTAGGGTCTGGGCATGTAAAAGAGCTAAATGCCCTTTTAAGTGCAATGCCCATACAAATGCCCTTTTCAGGGCAATGGGGAGCTTAGGTTATTTTTTATTTGGGGGGGTTGGTTGGTTGGGTGGTGGGTTTTACTGTTGGGGGTGTTTGTATTTTTTTTTACAGGTAAAAGAGATGATTTCTTTGGGGCAATGCCCCACAAAAAGCCCTTTTAAGGGCCATTGGTAGTTTATTTTAGGCTAGGTTTTTTTTATTTTGGGGGGCTTTTTTATTTTGATAGGGCTATTAGATTAGGTGTAATTCTTTTTAATTTTTGATAATGTGTTTTTTTTATTTTTCGTAATTTAGTGGGGGGTTTTGTAGCATAGTTTTTTTCTTTTCTTTTGGTAATGAAGTACTTTTAATAAAGTTTAATTGTATATTTAAATAAATTGAGTAGGTTTAGCGTTTTTAATATGTAATTTAGTTAATTTAATTGGTAGTTTAATGTAATTGTAGTATAATAGGGTAGGTTAATAATATTTTAATATAGTTTATTTTAATTCTATAGGTAAGTTTAAATTTAAATCTATGGATAAATATCTTCAACAAACAAAAATGTCTCCTAAACTTAAAAACCTAGACAAAAAGTAAGCAAGGCCATGAACTCTCTTAATAAATTAACTGTGAAAGAGAAATGATTTGATCCTCTTGATGCTAGTGATATTATCACATAGGTATCAGCACTGATCATTCCGAAAATAGAAGAGATCCACATTTCAAGAACTAAAGATCTTTGTGGAAGAGACTCTCCCTGATCTATTGAGAGTTCAACATGATAAGCACCTTCTTAAAATAGAAAGAATACACAGAGTGGAAAGAGAACCAGATTCCCCTTTGCAGGGTTTTTAGAAATCTATTGCAAAACTCCTGAATTTTCAGGGAAAGGCCGAGCTTTTAAGAGCATTAGAAAACATCAAAATCTTCACTTCTGGTGTTAATTTTTTTTTTTTTTTTTAAATATTTTTTATTGAGGTAAAATTTGGCATATAAACAAGATATATAAAACATTTCACAAGTGCCATCACAATAACACAGTATAGGATTCATCATACAGTTGAAAACAAAACAACAAGGTAACTAATGTTGAAAAAAGTTTTTCAGAGGCACAATACAATCATGCCCATAGTGGTATAAGCCTCCTTCTTTGTTTTAAAGGGCCACTCTCGGACCCCTGGAATGAGAGGTTTACCAACATGGGAGGCTACCTGTTAAATAGGAGATCACTCATGGATCTTGTTTTGTTTACCTCAGATTTTTTTTTTTTTTTTTAAAGATTATTATTCTGTATTAACACACTGCTAGGGATTATATCAAAAGAAAAACATGCAAATAGAACCAGGGTTAATCCCTTCTAACTATCATTAAAGACAATATGTCCATGGGAAGATGAGTGCTATAATAATGTTTTAAGAGATATATTCATAAAGAAGGTAGTGAAGATGCGGTACAAGTAACAGAAAGACCGCGTAGTTAGCTCTCCTAAACAAGGAGATATACTATGTGGGGGGGGGGGGGGGGGGGGGAGGTGGTAACCTGGGTATGGTGAGTCTAGTAAATTAGGCTGCGTTCTTATAATATAGAGTAAACATGCCTCAGGGAGACTCAACTTCCTAGCTATATGAAAAGAAGCATATATGGGTTAACAATAAATGCTTAACAAAGAACCAGTGCATAATGGGACAATGTCATATCCAAAATATCAAGGGAAAAAGGTCTAACTGTATAGGTCTGACACATCTTATAAAGCTTAGCTCTGGGATTATGATGAGGGAAGCTGTATATACTGCAGGGCCAGCCTGCGGGAATACTATGTTAGGACCATAGTTACCCATAGTGATATGTGACTATACTAATGAGCAATAATCTAGGACTATCATGAGAGGGCATATGTGTGCATCTATTACAATGAATAGATATGTCATAAAGACACAGTAAATTTTAAGCTTTAATTGGGATGTAGGAGCCAGGGTGGGATTTTTATATTAGAAAAGACTGCACTTAGTTTGCTACCTGTGCCCTATGGCTCAGATTATAATGTAAACTAACAGTATTTTTAGTAGAAATTAGCTAAGGGCGATAGGAAGAACATTTGTATAAAGAAGGGGACAGAGAATTGTACCTTATAGGACAGCTATAGCACTGTACTGACTAACTGTTTAGGCGGAGCCTCGGCCGCTGGCTACGCCCACACTACAAGAAAATAAGACTCAGTACTCAAAGTGTAATGTCCCCATATAACTTATGGTAAATGCACATATGGATAAAGAAGTAATGATGATCTCACTTAAACGTTAAGCATACTCATAGAAAACTTCACATTTAGAATAGAGCATATTATAGATATTAATATGAGCTTTTTCCTGGTAGATTAGAGGTGCAATACCCATATACACAGTTTCAGGGACATATAAGGGGAAAATAGAAATAAATTGCTTAGGGGGTAAAAGACAAACAAAAAACTTTCACTTAATTTTTCATTGTTTTCTAGCGTTGAAACTAAAGAGATGCAATCTTATCAATAAAACATTATGTTTAAACCACACTTAGCATGCAAACTAACAGTGCCTTTCAGCTGGTATGCCGCAACCAATGTCAAACTGGCCATGTAATAATAAAAATGATGTTTAGGTTTAATTCTTATATTAAACTTCTGCAGCAATAAAGACACTATAAGTGGTGGGAGCATATTATATCTGGTAAAAAACAAACCAGCTGAACCTTTTAAGTAAACTAGGGTTAAATAATAACTCCCCTTATCAGGGCCAACTTATATATTTACCATGACTGAAATGGAGTAGTAGAAGAAGACTTTTATCTCATAAGAAACAAAGATGTAACCCTGCAGTTAAATTGGTAACAGTACAATTCTGGCAATAGGGAAACACTTTCAGTAAATGCTGAATTATCACACCTCATTGGTAAGATGGCTCTAGAAATAACCTATGGGGGATTTCAGAGCATATTGTAGAGTAAGGGTTAACAAATTACATATAGGCATAAAGAAATAATCACTTAAAATAGTGAAGAGAAGATGGGTGATAAACAGTTCCATAGCAATGTTCTTTACATTTACCCCACACTAGTGGTTAATAATATATAACAGTCTCATAGCCTGTGAGGGATTTCTAACTGTAGAGCCTCAGGGGCAGCATAACACCAGTAGCAAAAGTGAATCACAGGGAGTTACAAACAGTGACAGTGTATATTCAACATGACAGGGAAGCGTCTTGCTTTTAAATAACTTAGGGAATATCTTTGGAACAAACAGCCCTCCGCTTTTCTGAGTAGTAGGTATTAGTCTCTGCAACTAAGGGGGTATAGAGCAATGCTGGCTTTAACAGAGACTCAGTTCAATCAAATAGAAGTGTACAGTCACCATAAGGCTCATCCATATCTATCCCACTCCGGTCTTAAAATGGAACAGGAAGACTCCCCGGTCTCTATCACGTTGATGCAGGGCACCTGAAGCTGTGGGGGACATATCGATGTTACCGCATACATCGCTAAGGCCTCTGAAAGAGCACAGCAGGAGGGGAGCTGCAAATAGTTTCGCTGAAGCCCCACAAACAAGGTCGCGATCAGCAAATGGCCCAAGCTCCGCAGCTGCAAGTGACTTTAGGGGCGAGGACTGAATATTTCTGTAGACTTGCATCTCATCAGGCAGCCCAGGGTCAAAATGATTAGACAAGTAGACACCTTCCATCGCCTCCGGTAAGAGGAGTGGCTCTTTAGCAGCTTGGTCAGTGGAATGTTGGCTGATCGGCTCGCCATGCAGGAGTGAATCGGGCGGGCGACACAGGAACCCATGAGCCAGTGTGCCATCGGCAATACTCTGATCTGCAGCTACGTTGGCACAAATCTGGCTGGGGGTAGCATGCTCAGGAGTGAAAGTTGTAGTAGAATACTCAAGCAGTGTTGCTTCCATTCTGCCGAAATGTTCGTATAAGAGCTGCGCCACATCCTCTGCCCAATAGGTCAGGGCCTCCATCTTAGCCATATTGATATAGAGCTTCTGGAAGCTAGAAGTAACCTCTTGGGCACCTGCAGGGTCTTGTAGGGCTATTAGAGATCAATAGAGTTCTTTATGGTGCAAAAGAATTTGAACCCAAGGGTTATTAAATAAGATTACAGTCAAATTAGAGCCAGGAGCTCCATGCACACACGTCTGGTTCCCTTGGCAGTTGGCTCCGCCCCCCCTGGTGTTAATTTTTTCATATTTGAATCTCCAGAAAGAGCTCAAACCTTTTAAGACAATGAAGCAAAAAAAATGTTTCGATTTTTTTTTATATATATTTTACAGTGTGTGTTTTTTTGTTTGTTTTTTTGTGTTTTTTTGGGGAACAGCCAAGATGAATATCTACCCAACACAGTGCTTATTTCTCCCCCCCCCCCCCCTCTAGCTCATCACTTGATGTAACTCTACCACAATTATTATTTTTTTGGTTGTGCAAAGAATGATCAACTGTGGACATTTGATAACCTGTTTAACACATTCACTATTACCATATGCACTCTAAAATATGCAACTTTATCACAATGTTTTTTTGGGATGTGAAAAGATTGGACATTTGTAGACATTCAATAATTTTTTATACACGTTTAGCACATTCTTTATTTTTCTGATTATGGAAGATTCTGAGTCTATACAAAAATTATTTGATTTTATATCACCAGGTTTTTGGTTTAAGAAGCATAAAGGTTTTTATGAAGCACCTGACCTTTTGTGGGTCTCTGGGCCATTTGAGAATTATTTAATATGTTGTATTTGTTTTTATATGTTTAACTCTTTGCTTGTTTTTCCTCATGTATGAAAGGTCTCATGGTTAAATGTATTCTAAGAGTCAATGGGCGCTTCTATAACTCTATCATAATTGTTTGTGGATGCGCAAAGAATGACCAAGTGTGGACATTTGACAATCTCTATATATGTTTAGCACATTCACTATTATTATGTGCACCTTAAAGGGACACTGAACCCAAATTTTTTATTTTGTGATTCAGATAGGGCATGACATTTTTTTTTTTATGTTTTTATTTTATACCAACAATGCCACAAATTTGACAATAGAACAATCCAAACAATACTGTATAACAATTACAGACAAAAATCAACAAAAGTGAAAATAAAGAAACCAATATTGAACTAATTGTGTCCATTCATCCTTATTTATACATAAGTGCTTCATAGGAGTGGAGCTATCCACGATATACCTTTTATCGCTTATATTCACTTCAGCTTTGTGAAACACTGTTGGAGTTTTTAACTTTATAATAAAGAAGAAAAAAACAAAAAAGATAATGAAACTTCAAAGAAAGAATTAAAGAAGGAGAAAAAAAAGAAAAAAGATAAATTTTGCACATAGTTTCTCTTCCTCCCCCCTCCCCCACCCACGCCAGACCCCCACTACCAGATGCCCAGTTGAACTATTTCAGAGCTTTGGAATGGAGTTATCATGTACTCTATTTCCGCCAAAGAAAAACTTTAATGAATTTTGACCATTTGCTAAAGAAAACTACAATTTCTCGCTCTGAGTTCAGATCTGTGGCAAGTTGTTCTATCCGATATTGTTTTTTAAGGTAGTTCTTTACTTCGTTCATTGTGGGTATAAATCTGGTTTTCCACTTTTTAAATATCAAATTCCTTGCGGCCAAGATGACTAAGTTCACTAATTTGGCGTCTCTGAAATCTTCCTTATTTCTTGACAGGAAGATTATAGTTAGTGGAGTAAATTTAAACGATTCGGTTTTCACCCTTTTTAATAACCAGTATTCTAGTCTATAACAAAATTGTTTAATTTTTGGGCAAGACCACACCATATGCATTAAATCTGCGGCCAATAAACTACATTTTGGACATATTTTAAAATCCTTATTATTCCATCTATGAGCCTTGTCTGGTGTGTAATATGTTTGGTAAAGGAGCTTTATGTGGGACTCTCTCCAAGTTTCAGCAATAGTGGTGTTACGGAGGAGCGTCAGGGATCTCATAATATGTAATTCCTTATCTATATTCATAGACAATTGGTCTGACCATTTTTGAGCTAGTTTCTCTACATTACTGCTGCCTTCCTTAGAATTAAGATAAATATACCATGGAGAAATCGAGCACTGACCTGCCTTAATCAGAGTTGGCCATGATTCCAATTTCCCCCAGGTCCATTTCCAGCTAAATTGGGCTTGCAGTTGGCTAGTATAGTGCCTGGCTTGCAGGTAAGCAAAAAAGTCTTGGTTGTCGAGATTGAATTCTAATTTCAGTTCTTGGAAAGTTTTAATAATTCCTGAGTCTGAATGATAAAGCTGTGAGGTTAATTTAAGCCCTTGTTCCTGCCATCTCTTCAGATGAGGAGCTTGAAATTCTGGGTTCCCTATAAAGGTTTGGTATCTAGGAATATTCGTATTTATTCCCACTAATACTCCGATCTTTTTCCATGCCTGTATTATTACGTATAGTGTTTTGAGAGTCTTCACCTGTTTAGGAATTAAATGAGCAGGTGTATGTAGTAGAGATACTGGCTTCAGAGGATAGATTATGCTGTTCTCTAACCCATTATCCGTAAAGTAATCGGCTTCTGCTACCCAATCTGCCGCAATTCGGCCTAAGAAAACTAGGTTATAGAGATATAAGTTTGGGAGAGCTAGCCCCGCAAATTGCTTTGCAAGGTATAATCTCTGCAGAGAAATTCTAGGTTTCCTTGACTGCCATATAAATTTGCGAAGCGCCTTATTAAATTTCTTAATATCTTGTACTTTTATAAACAACGCAAGATTTTGGAGAATATATGATATCTTCAGTAAAATTACCATTTTATATAGAGCAGTACGCCCAGAAAGGGAGAGAGGCAAATTCTGCCAGTCTCTCATTAATGTAATAGCGTTTGCAATCGTTGGAGTAATATTTAGGGAGTACCACTCTTGAGGATTGGGTGAGACTATAATCCCCAGGTATCTAAATTAATCTATAACTGTCTTAAATGGGTTGTTTATTTGTGAGGTATCGGTCTTTCTTAGCCAGAGTAGTTCTGTTTTTTGTTTATTCATTCTATACCCTGCAAAATATCCAAATTGATCAATTATTTTAAGCACTTTTGGAATATTCTTGGCGGTATTGGAAACATATACTAGCAGATCGTCCGCATAAAGAGCCACTTTCAGCTCTTTATTATATATTTTAATTCCTTCAATATGTTTTCTAATTTTTATAGCTAGGGGTTCAATCGCCAAATCAAACAAGAGTGGCGAAAGCGGACATCCCTGTCTCGTGCCTTGCCCTAATCGAATGCTCTTAGACTCTTGCCCATGCATAACTAGTTTTGATGATGTCTGGGTACATAGATTATTTACTAAATTCAAGAATTTTTCTTGAAAACCATATTGTTTCAGTGTGTTTAAGATATGATCATGGCTAACTCGGTCAAACGCCTTCTCGGCATCGATTGCTATTACCGCTGCGTCACGATTCTGGCCAGGCTTGCTTTCACTATTTTTAAAATAATCCATGGATAAGAGAAGTTGTCTGATTATAGATGAGGAACTCCTTTTTAAAATAAATCCTACTTGATCACTGTGAATAACCTCAGCTAAGCCTTTTTGCATTCTTTTGGCCAGAATTGAAGCGAATATCTTATAGTCCGTGTTCAACAATGCGATAGGTCTATAAGATTCTCTGCATTGTGGATCTTTCCCTGCTTTAGGTATGAGAGTGGTGTGTGATGCTAGGAAACTGGAAGGTATTTGATTATTCTGTTGAAACAAATAATTATAAAGGATAGTTAATTGAGGAACAATTACTTTGTCCAGACTTTTATAAAATTCGTTTGGTAAAGCGTCAGGACCTGGCGCTTTCTCTCCTTTCAGAGCTTGAATTGCCTGTGATACTTCTAGTTCTGTTATTGGAGCGTTCAGTGTCAAGTTAAATTCAGGAGAGATTTTTGTAATATTAATATCTTCCCAAAAACTTTCCCTTATATCTATGTTAACTGGATTGGCCGCATATATTGAGTTATAGTATTGGAAAAAAGATTCAGTTATTTCCTCTGGTGAGGTAAGTAGTTTGCCATTAATTTGTATTGCTTCAATTGTTTTCGAGGATCTCAAATTTTTTACTAACTTAGCCAACAATTTACCTGATTTATTGCCAAATTTGTAAAGATTTGATTGGTATCTTAAGTTCGCTTGTGTAGAATTAAGAATTAAAAAAGTATCTCTATCCTCTTTGGCCTTGATGTATTTCTTCCAGTTCTCAACTGAAGAGAGATTCAAATATCTATTATAGGCATTAGTTAGCGTGGCGATTACTTGTGTCTCTCTCAATCGGGTTTCCCTTTTAATATTCGCTATGTAAGCAATTATGTCACCCCTTAGTACCGCTTTTGCTGCTTCCCATAAAATTACTGGGCTGGAGACCAAATTTTTGTTGTTTTGAAGATAGTCTTCCCATTTTCCCTTAAGCCACTCCCTAAACTTTACATTCTTATTCAGATACTTGGGGAAAAAAAAACTTTGTCTTCTAGCAGCAGTTTTTCGATCTGGGATATACAGTGTGATTGGTGCATGGTCAGAAATCAGAATTTCTGCAATTTGTGCTTTAACCCCCCTTTGATATAGACTATCGTTGATTAACATAAGGTCAATTCTGGATAAAGATTTAGTTGTTTTGGAGTAACATGTGTAATTTTTACTGTCAGGGTTTTGTACCCTCCAGATGTCTCTGACTGCTAAGTTAGGGCATGACATTTTAAGCAACTTTCTAATTTACTCTTATTATCAAATTTGCATCATTCTCTTGGTATCTTTATTTGAAATGCAAGAACGTAAGTTTAGATGCCGGCCCATTTTTGGTGAACAACCTGGGCTGTTCTTGCTGATTGGTGGATAAATTCATTCACCAATAAAAAAGTGCTGTCCAGAGTTCTGAACAAAAAAAAACCTTAGATCCCTTCTTTTTCAAATAAAGATAGCAAGAGAATGAAGAAAAAATGATAATAGGTGTAAATTAGAAAGTTGCTTAAAATTGCATGCTCTATCTGAGGCACAAAATAAAAAAATTGGGTTCAGTGTCCCTTTAAAATACGCTATTCACTACTATGTTTTTGGATTTGAAAAGTATGAACAATTGTAGACACTCAATACATTTTTTATATTTATATGTTTAACACATTTACTATTTTACTTTCTTGCTTATCGAAGATCTTGAGTTTATACAGGAATTATTTGATTTTGCATCACTAGGTTTTGGGACAGAGATGTATAATGGCTTTTATGAAATATCTGTTCTCTTGTGGGTTTCTGGGCTATTTAATAAGTTGTATATGTTTTTATATGTTTAACACATTGTTTGCTTCTTTTTTATGTATGAAAGGTCTCATGGCTATATGTGCTCTTAGAGTCAAAAGGCTCTATTATAACCATTCGGCCATGTGCCTTTCTTTATTAGTTTTGGAAGATTGGGAGATATAGGTGGAGGATTTACATATGCACACTTTTTTTTTCTCCCCTTCCTCCCCCTTTTTTACCCCAAACATCTTTATGGCAATTTATTCTTCTTGGTCGAGAGCTTAGATGACTAGGATACTGACCTAGAATGTAGGAGGGATTCACTCCCCAATTAAAAGGAAAACTGTTATTAATTTTTTAAGTAAAAAAGATTTTAATATATTATGTTTACAAGAAACACATCTATCTGATTTAGAACATAGCAAAGTCAAGGCCAAGTGACTTGGGGAGTCACTCTTTTCTTCATATAAAAAAATCAGCGAAAGGGGTAACGATTTTATTCCATATGAAACTCAGTTACAAAATTCTTAAAGTTATAAAGGATAAAGAAAGTAGATATTTAATTGTGAGACTCTTAATTTGGAATAAAGAATACTTAATAGTTAATGTGTACGGACCAAACGATCCCAATGAAAAATTCTGGAACTGTTTGGTGAAAAATATACTTACATTTTCGAGGGATAAAATCATTTTAACTGGTGATTATAACGTCACCCCTAATTCCTACCTGGATAGACGGAAACTGGGAGATTATAAAATGAAACCCAGATACACTAGATACTATTTAAATTATGAAAAGAGAATTTTAAAGATATTTTCGCACTCTATGGGCTTGGTGGATATATGGATATTGCTATCTCGAATATACATGTTGCTCAAAATCCCATAACACTCTTTCGAGACTGGATTTATTTCTTAAATCAAAATGTCTGGTACTAAAATAATGAAATACATTTTTTTTGTCTATACATTATGCGGCCATGCCCCTGTCACATTAGTATTTGAAACAAAAAAAGAGTTCACGTTTAATTCTTTATTTTTTCCTACATACTTGCAAAACTCACCCAAATTTAAATCTTTCTTAATTAAAGCTTGGGAGGAATTTAATATGTTTAACAGCCATTGTAGAGTCAAAGAGGCATATTTATCAAATATCTGTCGGAGCTGATCTGACAGTGCGGATCAGGTCCGACAGACATAGCTGAATGCGGAGAGCAATACGCTCTCCGTATTCAGCATTGCACTAGCAGCTCTTGTGAACTGCTGGTGCAACGCCACCCCCTGCAGATTCGAGGCCAATCGGCCGCTAGCAGGGAGGTGTCAATCAACCTGATCGTACTCGATCGGGTTGAATTGTGGCGATGTCTGTCATGGTTATGGAGCTGCTTCAGAACTGCTGTTTCTGGCGAGTCTGGCTACAAAACCAATTTATCAAAATCTAATATATTGTGGCTAAAAAAAACAAATAATTTTCAATCTTATCAATTTATAGAAACAGTCTTTGGAGTATTTAGGCCTAAAAATTTCAGCCAATCCTGCAAGATGGTATGGAGACAATATATCTACCATTCTGCAGGATAATAAAGATAAGATAAAGATGGACAGCCTTGCCAGTTTTGGTGTCAGGCAAAATTAATCTCTTTAAAATGTTTATAATTCCTAAGATTTTATATACACTGAGAGGCCAATTTATCAAAGGTCTTGCGGACCTGATCCGACAGTGCAGATCAGGTCCGCAAGACCTCGCTGAATGCGGAGAGTAATACGCTCTCCATATTCAGCATTGCACCAGCAGCTCACAAGAGCTGCTGGTGCAACGCCGCCCCCTGCAGACTCGCGACCAATGGGCCACCAGCAGGGAGGTGTCAATCAACCCGATCGTACTCGGGTTGAATTGCGGCGATTCCTGTCCGCCTCATCAGAGCAGGCGGACAGGGTTATGGAGCAGCGGTCTTTAGACTGCTGCTTCATAACTGCTGTTTCTGGTGAGTCTGAAGAAACATGGGCCCACAAGCTCCATACAGAGCTTGATAAATGGGCCTCTTAGGCTGCTTCCCTTGTTCATTAAGAAAATTGACCCATGGTGGTTTAATTAATCTCTGAGATATTTTCTCTTGAGTGAGAGAAAAGCAAGAATAAAACTTGATAACTTATATCAACCATATTCCAAAAGGGGGTTGGCCTTACCAAATCTGGAATGGTATAATTTTGCAACCATTCTGCGCATTCCAATTGACTGGCTGTTGCAGTCTTTTAGATATTCGAACAGGTACTTGGAGGAACAAGTTTGTTCCCCGCACTCTTTAAACTTTGTTGTACATGCCTCAAACAAAGAATTAGGAAGAACTATTTCTACTCATCCCTTATTTAGAGATATTCTAGGGGTGTGGAGGAAATCTATGAAGTTGTTGGGAACTGCACCAAACATTTCCAAATGGTTGTCAGTGCAGGGCAATGGATACTTCCTTTTAGGAAACACAGTTAAAATATTTAGTAAATGGTCAACTATAGAAGCTCTTTACGATCAGGATTCTGAAAAACTTTTGGTAAATTTCAAAAAATGTTTTCGGTAGATTAAACAAAACATAAGTTCAATTTTCTTCAACTAAAGAATTATATTTATAAATTGACAAAGTTTTTTCCTCAAATATGGCTAGATCACCCATAAATGGATGCTATCAATCCCGAAAAATGGTTACTATCGTCAATTTATAAAATCCTTAGGGCAAAAGAGGCTAAAAGATTATCAACAGAGCTGATGAATCATTGGGCAAAACTGGTAGATACTGATTTGGATAGACTTCTTTTGAAAAGCCTTAATAGAATCCAAACCCTATGCTCCTCAATGTATTTAAGGGAAACCCAGTTCAGATTATTACACAGAGACTACCTCACACCACAAAGAGTGGTCAAGTGGAATAAAGAGGTCAAAAATCTATGTCTCAAATGTTCCCAGAAAAAAATCCAGACTTAGGACACCTGTTATGGGATTGTCCGAAGTTGAAACAATTTTGGTTGAAAAGTGTCTAACATATCTAACAAAAGAATCTGCTCTTCTTTTGAGCACTCAAGGGGAAAAAAAAGTAATTTTATTTTAACAGCAATATTAACTCTTAGAAAGTTAATCTTCAGTAATTGGATTAATGCTAGAATACCCTCAATCAGTGAAGCAAAGAGGCTCTTGACAAATTCTGTAATAATAGCTATGAAGAGGGGTGACTCCTTTGGCAAGATCTGGAAAGATTGAATTAATTACCACCAGGGAATGAATTTTATAATTCGACTAAAAAAAATTGTTAATACCCAATTAAAGTAGTTTGGGTTAATGAAGAGGGGAGGTTAGGGTAGGGAAGTTTTTTTTTTTTTCTTCTGTTGGCTTTCTCATATAGTCATTTATTTGACATGTATTTATCTATGGAACAATTATTAAGAATGAAAGATAAATTTAGTAGAGAGAGGGGAGGGAGTGGGCAATTGATTGAGAGGGGAATATAGATAGGTATAGTAAAATGTCCTATTGGATCTCCTATTGTTCATTAGGCCTATATTAACCCTATTATCTACTGATTGTCATCATTATTTATATATCTTATTATATTATTACTTTTTTTCTGTTACAATGTAATAAAGACTTAATAAAAAAAAGTATTGACACAGAGTTAAAAAAAAGGTTTTGTTTTTTTTAAATGTGAAAAAAGTTCAACTACAATGAAAATCAATGAAAATCAATAGTAACTGTTGCTAAGTGTAAGACCCCTCATAAGTATTTCTCCTCAAGCTGTAGTGAAAATAGCATTAGAAAAAGACTTACTAAGTGAATCTGTGCACTGTGTTAATTATGTTCCTTTGGCTCCTTTTCTTGCTTGCCTGAATTTCCAGGTGGAGCTCAATTCTAATTAGCACCCTTTAAAAAATCTGCATTTTTTTACATTTGGTGCTTGGTTAGTAATGTGTGATTATCCTAGCAACTTGTCTTACGGTTTGTTCTGCCTGGCTTGTGTCATGCCGTGCCGCTCTAGCCGTTGCTAGGGGCGCAGCGTCTCTTCCCTGCTCGTTGCCAGGGGCTGTGTCGGGTCGGATGCGCATGGAGCTGACGTCATTGCCGCACGCTCCCTTCTCCTGATGCCAGTCCGGACGTTTGTGGCGCGAATCCTGTGCCTATGTAAACCTCCATTAAACGATCTATCACTGCCCAAGTATAGGTGTTACTTTGTGTACTCCTGGGAGTGATAGATCATTTTTTCTTATTTGCCTCGCTGTTGCTGAACTCTGTCTGTTTGACTACTCTACCTGTTTAACCCCTAAATTGCTGGACAGATATATTGCTGCTGAACCCTGCCTGTCTGACTACTCTACCTGTTTTTTTTTGTTTCAAATAATTTTTTATTAACAATTTTCAGATAATATACATAACTCAAGCAGACAGTTAACATACGGTGCATAATATAGTAAGTATTAACATTCTGAATATTCTGTATAAACCTGAGAGTGATTCAGCACTTGAGTTAACAAAGAAAGTAAAGATAGTGATAAAGGACCAATTTTAAGGGAAGAAAAGAGAGAGAAGAAAGGGACAGAGGGGAGGGGGTGAAGAGAAAGGGAGGGAGAAGCAGTGTAAAATGAAAATTTTCCCTCGCACTGTGTAAGTCCAACTTGGTTAGGGGATAATATACTGACTTATGCACGGGTGTAAATGGTCAGTGGTTTAGTACAACAGAAACCTCTTCTACACATTATGGCGTTCTTTGTTCCCAAAGAAAAATGATATCAAGTATGAAATCCTTTTTCCCTATAAAACAATAATGTCTCTTTTCTAGGGATAGTAGATAAGTTAGCTCCAATTCCCATTGTTGGAAAGTGGGGGGGGTATTGTTGCTTCCACAACCTAGGTATAAGTCATTTGGCACATGTGAGCATCAGCTGTAGTAATTTTTTGCGATAGACGCATTGTATATCTGGCACTAAGTTTAATAATATCATTGGGGAAGTGAGAGTAAATTGAGTACTCAGGGTAACGTTAATACATTGTTCTGTTTGGGTCCAAAAATTCGACAATTTATCGCATTACCACCATATATGGGCTAAAGTGCCAACCTCTCCACAATACCGCCAACAGAACTGATTGGCCCCTGGGAATATTTCAGACAGGCTCTGGGGGGTAAGGTACCATCGGGAGATGATTTTATAATTAAGTTCAGTCAGTACCAAGGATATTGAAGCAGAATGTGTCATATAGAAACATTGCGACCAATCCTCTTTTGGAAGTCTGAGCTGAAGCTCTGTCTCCCATTTATTGGCAAAGGAGGGTAATCTAGTTGCAGGTGGGATCCTAAGTAGTTTGTGTGTAATGGATAGGTGGGATTTATGTATGTCCAGGTTAAGGCATAATTTTTTAAAGGGTTTAAGTGCACGGAGGCAGTCATTTCTTTGCGGACAGTCAAGGATAGCCTGTCGGTTTTGAAGATAGGAAAACCAGCTGTGAAATGGAGAGAGCCTAGGGAGTCTCTTTGAGAGATTCTATCCTTAACCAAGGAAGAGTCTGTAAGTAGAAATATAGGCAGATTTTTGTGGCTCATGATTTCAGTCTCAAATTTAAATTGGTGTCGTCGAAAAAAGAGTGTATTACTTAATATTGGGGTCATGGGTGAGATCGGAGTAGAAAGGGTGTTGGGATGCTGGATAAGGGAATCCCAAATGGCAAGTGTTGTTTTAATACTTTCATTAAGCTTGATCATGGGGGGTCTATGGGGTTTGGGGAACCAACAGAGGTCTCGCATCGAGGTTTGCTGGAGAAGGGCTGCCTCAATTTGTACCCAGATTTTAAATGAAGAATTATGATTCCACGCTACTATTCGAGCGAGGTGTGCCGCCCTGTAATATAATGGTAAATTTGGGATATTAAGACCTCCTTCTTCTTTTCTCAAGTATAGCGTATGGCGAGACACTCTTGGCTTTTTATAGGCCCAGATAAAAGATTTTAACATTCTTTGTTGTGTGCGTAAAAATTGTCTTGGTATTGTGATAGGAAGGGCTTGAAATAAATAAAGATATTTAGGAACAATCATCATTTTTATGGCGTTTATTCGGCCTGTCCAAGATAAATGTCCCTGTTTATGCCACATATCCAGTAATGGGAAGACGACAGTTTGAAGTTTTAGAAAGTTCTCGTGGAACAAATCCTGAGGGTTTTTAGGAATATTTAGTCCTAAATATCTTAGTGAGCTTGTGACAGCAAAGGGGGTGTCATTTTGGAGGAAGTCTAGTTCTGTGGGGTTTATATGAATGGGAATGATGCTCGATTTCTCCATATGTATAGAATAATTAGAAAACTGTTTATATAACTCTAATACTTGTATGAGGGCGGAGAGAGAGGTTTTTGGCGCCTGTAATGTGAAGATAATATCATCTGCAAAAAGAAGACAAGTCTGATGGATATTACCAAACGGGATGCCAGTGAAATTAGGGTTGTTTCTGATTTGAATTGCAAGTATTTCCACTGAAATGGCAAACAGTAGGAGAGATAACGGGCACCCCTCTCAGGTGCCGTTAGATATTGGGAAAGCTTGGGAAATTGTGTCATTAACTTTTATCCTAGCACGGGGGTTATTGTAAAGTGCTTGTACTCTGGCTATAAATTTGTCTGGGAAACCAAACCTTGACAGGGCCGACCACATAAAATGCCAGTCGACCCTGTCAAAGGCCTTCTCGGCATCTGTGGAGAGGAGAACAAGGGAACCTTTAGAATTGTGGGAGGTAAAGAGAGCATGGATTAGTCTGGTGGTATTATCTTTTGCCTCATGGCCCCTGATGAATCCGACCTGGTCTGGATGGATGACTTTCGGAAGGATAGGATTAAGGCGGTTTGCCAGGATCTTAGCGTATATCTTGATGTCAACGTTTATTAAAGAGATTGGTCTATAACTGCCTACGTTGTCCTTAGGTTTATCAGGTTTAGGGATTATTGTAATCATAGCTTTTAATAGGGGCTGAGTGAAAGAGAGACCTTGGTCTATAGACTGAAATATTTCAAGTAAATGAGGGCTGGCATTTCCAATTAAAAGTTGATAGAATTTGGACGAAAGACCATACGGACCAGGTGACTTACTTCCTGGGAGAGATTTGATTGTACGTATTATTTCCTGTAACGAGATGGGTGCATCTAATATGTCCAGATCCTCCTGTTGGACCGTGGGGACAGTAACTGAGTCAAAGAATGACTTCATCTTATCTCGCCTCTCCAGATCATTTGTGTTGTTATTAATATTATATAGTGAAGTGTAGTATGAGACGAAACTAGTTGAAATGTCTTCATTTTTAGAGCTAATTGTTCCTGAGCTGTTTTTGATGGAATGAATATATGAATTGAGTCTCTGTTTTTTTAGGAATCTTGCCAGCATTCGCCCCGCTTTATTAGATTCTGCAAAAAATTTCGCCTTAGAGGTCATGGCACGCATTTGCACGTTTTCAATCAAGAATTTATTAAGAGTGTCCCTTGCTTCCTTTACTTCATTTAGTTTTTTCAAAGATTGAGGGTCTAGTTTATGAGAGTTTTCTTTAGCAAGGAGAATGCTGGTTAGAGAGTCAAATTGGGTAGATCTCTGTTTTTTTAGTTTTGCAGTTAGCTGTATAATGATCCCCCTAATAAAGCACTTATAGGATTCCCAATTATTGGCAGTGGTAGTGTCAGAAGAAATATTAAACTCAAAGAATTTGTCTGTGTGCTTAATTAATTGGTCAATGATGTCATTATCTGTAAGGATATGTTCGTTCAGTCTCCAATTCAATCTATGGTTGGGTTTAGTTGTCCATTTAAACCTAGATCTAACTAGACTATGGTCGGACCACAGAATATGTAGTTGAGACGTGTGTATGAGCGTTGTAGGTGAGAAAAAAAGTGTAATCTTTGGTAGCTGTGTGCACCATTCTCCATGTGTCAAATAACGTAAGTGATTGAAGTAAAGTGTTATTGTTTTTAATCTGAGAAAGTCTGAGATAGGATTGACCTGTAGATGTATCCAGAGAAGGATTTGATGGGAAGTTAAAGTCTCCTCCTAAAAGGATAGGGCCCTTGGCCTACAAGGAGTAGGTTTATTTGGGGCATAAATATTTGCTAGAATAATGGGTTTACCATAGTAAAGACCTACCAAGATAAAAATCCTGCCCTCAGTGTCACAATATTTTTGTAGTAAGCCAATTCCTAAGGGTCCGAAAGAATTGTTCAAATATCGAAACCTGGGAAAAACAAGTGAGACGACTAAAAGAGAAATTTGTGGAAAGAGGTTATAAGGAGGAACATCTAGACCAAAAAATAGAAGAAGTACGACAGGTGGAGAGGAAAGAGTTAACCAAATACAAAGATCATAAGCAATATGAGACAGAGGATGCTATAAATGTACCATTAATAACAGAATACAGCAGCAATCGATACATCATTGAAAATATCTTTAAAAGACACTGGCACCTTCTAAAAAATGACGACATTATTGGAGATAAACTCCCCAACCAGCCAAAATTCGTTTATAGAAAGACAGAAAATCTCAAAAATAGATTAGCACCAAGTCTACCCAAGAAGAAGAAGACCAATACACATGATGCAATGGGGAGACCAGTAAAGGGATTTTTTCCATGCCCCACCTGCAAAGCATGCAGAAGAGGGGTAAAGACTAAAAAATTCAAGTCCAATCAGACTGGAGAAGAATTTACTATCAAAGATCTGATTAGATGTCAAAATACGGGGATAATCTACCTTATGGAATGCTCATGTGGGCTCCAATACATCGGCCAAACCTCTAGAAGCCTCAGAGATAGGCTCAGAGAGCACATACTGTTGATCGAAAAACAAAATAAAGAAACAACACTTTATAAACATTTTGCCACGAAGCACAATGGTAGAATACAAGACATGAAATTTATAGGTATACAAAAAGTTGCCAAGAACTGGAGAGGGGGTAATTTTGAAAAGAGCCTCTTGAAAGCAGAATCCAAATGGATCTTCTTATTAGACTGCTTACACCCGAAAGGTCTGAATAATAGGGAGGATCTTACCTACCTCTTCAATTTATGATATGTATCTGCCAATGTCCTCATAAGACAGTATAAAATTCCTCTCCAAAGACTTTTTAAAAAAAACAAAAAGACCTTTGAATCATCTGGGCTATTGAACAACTAGTCTATATAAAGACACAAGCTAGACTTATAAGATAGTGCTGTATCATTTAGAATTCTATAAACCCGCTGTTTTAAAGCTTCTGGGTTATTACACAATTTAGCCTTTATAAAGACCTAAATTTATAGAAGGTCTGGTATCGTATATATCCAATCCAAAGTCTCATTATATAGGCATTGTAGCCCTCCACCCAAATATATAGAAGTTCATCCATTTTTACTCATTAATTGCGTATCAATTTTTGTCTGCTTAAGGTTACCCTTCACCCTACCACATATTTGTTTACCATCTTCTGTTTGATCTTCTGATCACCATTAAAATCTAAGCTCCACAATACTATATAATTGTGGGTTAGAATGATTTAAAAGTAGGTTTTGCAGATTCAATCTTCAAAGCAATTAGTGTGGACATCTATACAGTTATCCTATTAACATAAGAAGAAGGCTTTTTCCTCTATTTTCCTCTATTGTTCTAGTTCTCAACTATTAAACAGCAAATGTAGACTGTTTCCTATTTATATACCCTTTTATATATATACCCTTAATTACATTCATGAGCATACACTTGAATGTTTCTTTCTCTGACATAGAAATTTATACACTGGACTTGTCCAGCTATCACTAGTTTCCTTATTCAATTACTATGATGGCGTTGTAATCTAATATATTTATGCGACCAGAATCAGGTACATATCCCTTTTATTTCTCGCTAAATATGAGATACCATGTCCTGGTTTTATCTATATCTTTATATACATATAACTAATTTTACATATCAGATAGATGGACAACTAAGTCCAAATTGTTTCTATTGGGACTTTGTATTCTCTATGCTCAAATTTTGGAGCAAACGAGATATATGTGTATATATATGTATATATATATATATATATATATATATATATATATATATATATATATATAAAAATACATTCTAGGACTTTTTTTAATAACTAAGCAGTTTGCCCTCTGTAAATAATTCATCACAGGTTAATTTCTTCCTCCTCTCACTATGATTCTGATCTTTTATAAAATAAATTAAAATAACTTTATTTCTTATAAATATGCGAGATCTTACCATCTGAGCATGGCTCAATGACATTGAAGGATCCATAAAAGTATATACAACTTCTCTTCTCTTTATGAAATGTCAAACATATCTCAAAATATTTTAACAATATGTTAACACATATTATAATATTTAAGATCACTTAATCCACTACCAGTGTATCTTAAACACACTTTGACAATATGTTAACACATATTATAATATTTGAGATCATTCAATCCATCTACTAGTATAATGATGGATATATAAAATATGGCTATAGAAAGAAAATATTATCTGACCCCTTTGGACTTAAGAGAAATAGATAACAAAACCGTTATTTAATTTCCAAAAATACTTGCCGTTATTGTTTTTATTGTTTTTATTGTTTTTATTGTTTCCTTTGTCCCACTGACATAAAATATGTGTTAGTTTTTTGTAAATCTCAATGTTTGCGATTACATAGCCTTTATCTATCGTTATAACGTTTGGGGGCCAATAGTGCCTTGACACTTATCCCCTTTATTGACACATTGGTGGGCATTGTTCTGACATCTTTATCCCCAGGGCTCTCTAAGGATTTAATATACTAGATGGGAGGCGTAACTGACAGCCGCATATATTAGCATTGTACAGCATGCTAATGTTGCTAGCGGCTTGTCTATGTAATATCGCCGGACCGGAAGTGACGTCAACGGTTACGTCACTACCGGGTAGCTCCGATATTGGGCTTGAAACTGGTAAGCCAAAACAAAGATACCGGCAATCGAGAAAGAAACAACTGGATAAATCTAAGGCCATATACATGCCTTTTGAATGACCTATATATTTAGATATGTATAAAATTAATCCGGGAAAATTTATATACTTCCGGTTTGCCATATGGGGGAATCTTTTAGATGTTACACAGGAAGTGATGCTACACTTTATGGGGGAATCTTTTAGATGTTACACAGGAAGTGGAGGGGAATCTTTTAGATGTTACACAGGAAGTGATACTACACTTTATGGGGGAATCTTTTAGATGTTACACAGGAAGTGGAGGGGAATATTTTAGATGTTACACAGGAAGTGATGCTACACTTTATGGGGGAATCTTTTAGATGTTACACAGGAAGTGGAGGGGAATCTTTTAGATGTTACACAGGAAGTGATACTACACTTTATGGGGGAATCTTTTAGATGTTACACAGGAAGTGGAGGGATTTGTCGCCCAAACAATACAATTAATCAATTAAACTACCATATAGGCTACTTCTAAACTGTATATAAGGCCAGCTGCCATTACCAATATTCTAGTCTTGAGAAAGGCCCCTTTTTTGAGGGCAGAAACGCGTTGACATATTGGTAAGCATTACTTTAATCTTTACTTCATTCTCATATTGGATACACTATGTTGTGAATTTCTTTTTTTACAGGGACACTTTTTAGGATACCATAGGAGCAGCTGACAGGTGCTAGGATCCAATCAGCTACTTCAGCAACCACACTCAGGAATTTGGATCTGTTAAAGTAACTAACATTGGAAGGAATCAATTTCCTCACTTTCACCTTGCTTTTCATCACCCATTTTTTCCATTTTTTTGTTTTGATTGACTTATTTTTGTTCTTCACTAACATTTGTTGATCAACTTTTTGAATACTTTTTTGGATTATATTTTATATTTTATTTTTTATGTTATTGCATATTGTGTATTTTATTTTTTATGTTATTGCATATTGTGTATTTTATTTAATTATATCTTAACCTCACTGGATTAAGTAGCTAGCATTTTTATATCCATTTGCACTCACTCACTATTTGATTGTATCTATACAATTATTTTGCTACCCCCCTTTTTTTGCACTGCAGTGCATTTTTCTATTTTTTGGAACACTATTTTTGTAACACTAATTTTGAACACTATTGTTTGTATTATTGTTTATTAGTTTTTTGCTTGATGCACTTGCTACAGTTGTACTTAGGCTAATTCTGTTTTATTAGTATACACTCTTATTCTGGTGTACCACTCACACTGATCACCTGTTATTACCTCTGTTTTTATTGTAATTATCAGCTTTGGCCCTTTGAGCCGCTTCTGTAAGATATTCCTGTATTTTTAATTTTATTTATATGTTCTTTTTACATTTTTTATATATAGTCTTTTATTACTGATGCTTTTTAACATGGTTCATTAAATAATCTTCTTTTATCTCTCTGTGAGTATATTTATCCCTTGGCCTCTTGTTGGCGCTGTATTCACTTCTTACTACTTGTGCATATTTTTTGGAGGTTGGTTAGGATCTCTGTTTGGATACAGCTTGGGGATTACCTTAGCGCTTGTACACACACCCTTTTTCAGCTTTGGTTCATGGGTTTTTTTAAAGTGAGTTTCCTGGATCATCACAATCCAGACTCTTTTTATAAAAGTCATATAGAGCGATTTACCTCTTTTCTGCCGAAAGAAATCCTTTTACATTTTGAGTGGCAATAGTAAATGACCCATTAAAAATCTGAGGTTGCATTGTCAGTACTAAATGTTATTAAATAGTAACAAGAAAAACCAGTAGTAAGTGTGGGGATGTTGATAAGGGATTATGTAGGCGGGAGGGTTGAGAGTTCAGTAAGAAGGTTAAAGAAAAGTTCAGATCTGATGTAATCTGGTATAGAGGATTTAAGTGTAGGCTCTGGTTTAAGTATAACACAGGCAAAAAAGAAGGGAGGTTGTTAGGCAAGTTGGACATGAAATCTATATGAAGTGAGATTTGAACAGCAAGAGGATTAAATAATTCTATTCTATTTGTGAACCTTTGACAATTCAGCCGTATCTCAATTAGAATAGTTAAACGAGGCAGTAGTATCTTAAAGCTAGAATACGACAAATAAAATAAGGTAACCTCGTTTCACTCATTTCTAGAACAGATATACATAGGGAATATGCATAAACATAAAGACACAAAATCTGAAAAACACTTCGAGCAGGAATAAAAATAATGGAAGACCCTAAGGTACGTTTCAGCAGCATGGTTATAGGGTAAATGTACTATTATATTAAGCATTGCATGTGTCAGTGCTGACTGAGAAACAGTGAGAGTACTATGATTGCAGCTTTTCTCAGACTGACTTATGCAGGATCTAAACAAAGGTCCATATAGATTTGCGCTGGTAAAGGTTATGATAACAACATTATTGAGTTATGCTGCCATGATTTTCAACGAATTTAATCTTAACTTGAAAGCTTGGTGTAAGGGGGAGGGGTGCTGGGGAAGTCGCAGCATTCAATATAACAGTAACAAGCGGGGTCATGAGAATATATAGACTATATTAACAGAGTCTCAGAGTATTCCTTCAGTTATCAAACTAGAGGGAATATGCCATGGGTATACGGTACATATAAAAAAAGGGGTAATAATTTTGTTTCCGTAGTAGAGCTGACTGGAGTAATTACTCCATAAATTAACTAAACTAATTGGTATAACTTTGCAATAATCAACATATAACAAATATCAAAGAACAGGCTGTAAATTCTGTAATTTCACAGAAGGTGTAGCGAAACAGATAGTATAACCTTCAGCGGATCTGTAACCATAACAATTCTAGCTCAGTTATAACAGCTTTGAAAACTATAGTAAGTGCAGTTATTTATCATAGCAATAAAATCTGGAAACATAAAGTCCAAAAAGTCTCTAGACAAAGTCTCTGAAAAACCTGGAAAAAAAGAATATCAAGTTAACAGAGTAAAGATGTTAACAATAGGATTATATAGTTACGTGTCCTTTCTCAAGGTGAATCTTCGGCAGTATTGGTAGGATTAATTTGTCTTCTTTTATTCTGTTTCATTGTAGATTCCTGTCAAGGACACCTCTGAGGCTTAGGAGGTTCTTGTTTATCTGGTGCTGATGATTGGACGGAGGATTTTGTCAAATCTGGGGGAGGTAATCCCAGTTGTTGACAAAATTGCTCGGCGTCCGGCGGGAAGAGGCACTCAAATTTTATTCGATTTTTGACCGCAATGACCGAGGTTGGAAAACCCCACCTATATGGAATTTTCAAGGTGCGCAGATGAGAGGTCAAAAAGGCAAAATCTTTTCTCTTTTGGAGCATCCGAGCTGAGAGATCTTGGAATACTTGTATACGCTGACCTTGGAATATGAAAGCTAGTTGTTTTCTGGAGTGGCTATAGATAAGCTTTCTATGTTGAAAGTTTTGGAAATGTACAATTACATCCCGGGGGGGCGAGCCTTCAGGGGGCTTAGGGCGGAGTGATCTGTGGGCTCTATCAAGGATGATTTCAGGAGGGTCACCAGGACTGTTTTTCATTAAGTCTGCGAATAATGATGGCAAATAGTCTCGAATTTCTGCCCCAAGAACGGTTTCAGGAATTCCTCTAAATCTTAAATTACATCTTCTAGAGCGATTCTCTAGGTCGTCTAATTTGTCTTCTAATTCTACCATACGTTGGTGGTGTTGGAAGGCTTTTGTAGAAAGATTTGCTATTTTTTGAGCTGCCACATATTCATGTTCTTTCAGTGTATCCACTCTGTAGCGGAGGTCAGAAATGTCTTTTTTTAGGTCCGCGCATTCAGTTTTAATACACGCTTTGACTTGTTCAATAAGGGCTTCCATAGCTCCATAAGTAATAATGTCATCCTTTCCTATTTCATTACTTTGTGCTTGTTCTCCCATTGTAGCATCTGTAGACTCAGATCTTTGTTAGATCTCTGTTTTTCTGCCTGCTTGAAAAAGGAGCTCATTGCATCCTGAGTTGCAGGGATCAGTTTCTGAGATTTATCACTCCGTGTTAGCTTTCTTTGTGACATTATTGAAGAGTAAAAAGATGATAAAATGCATATGTTTAGAGAGCAGTCTGCACTTAGCTTTGATAAGACACAACTCCCCAGGGATTTTGCTCTCACAGAGCGATTACGGAGAAGGGCAATGGATATGACCCACTGCTACCAGGAGCAGTGGGAAAAGGAGGGGGAGCGTGATTATTGTTCCAAGTGTGTGTATAACACAAGTCTGCAGTGGTCAAACTGCTTCCCTCTTTGAGTGCAAGTGTCCAGTAATACAGTGATACAGTGAGTAATCTGTGGATAGAAGGTTTCTATGTAGGCTTGGCAAATATAGTTACACAGATCCCAGAATATATCAAATTAAGAGGGCGTACTAGCGCTAGCGTGGTTTAGCGCATCAGGGTCTGGGAGCCGGTTAACAGATAAGTCTCTCTCAATTATGATGTTGAATAATACAAAATAAGTCACCTTTGTTTCTTTGTATGGTACTCTGGGTTGTTTGATATATCTTTATAGTTGGTACCGGAGGATTGTTGATCTACGATGTTCTGTGGCGCAGTTTCCTACCAGCATGGCTGTCGTAACGGCACATTTGTCTAGAGAGCAGTCTGCACTTAGCTTTAATAAAACACAACTCCCCAGGGATTGTGCCCTCACAGAGCGATTACGGAGAGGGGCAGTGGATATGACCCACTGCTACCAGGAGCAGTGGGAAAAGGAGGGGGAGAGTGATTATAGTTCCAAATGTGTGTATAACGCAAGTGTGCAATGAACAAACTGTTTCCTTCTTTAAGCGCAAGTGTCCAGTAATAAAGTTATACAGTGAGTAATCTGTAGATAGAAGGTTTCTATGTATGCTTTACAAATATAGGTGCACAGATCCCAGAATATATCAAGTTGAGAGGATGTATCAGTGCCAGCGTGATTCACAACCCTGAGCCCCAAGCCATCATGGCGCATTAGGGAATGGGAGCCGGTTAGCAAGTAAGTCGCCCCAAATTTTGATGTTGAATAATACAAAAGAAGTCACCTTTATTTCTTTGTATGGTACTCTGGGCAGTCTTGTATATCCTTGTAGTTGGTGCCGGAGGAGTATTGATCTGCAAAGTTCTGTGACGCAGCCTCAAACCAGCATGGCTGTCGTAGTTGCGGTCTAGGCATCACCTTTAAATCCAAGATTTTCTTGCCACAAGCGGTGCAGGGTGATCACCGGGTGTTCCGGGGCAGATGTATAGGTCCTGCATAAGGATATCTCCCAAGTTGCTGTTGCTATATGCTTATATGTCCAACTTGCTTAGAGAGCTTCAATGAAGTGCGGCCATCTTTGTCAGCCGCTCGCCCCGCCTCCCTACTCTACCTGTTTAACCCCTAAATTGCTGGACTGATATATTGCTGCTGAACCCTGCCTGTCTGACTACTCTGCTTATTAAAGATATCAGAAAATGGAACAGAGGCGCTCAGACTTGCCCTAAATAAGCTCCTGTCTAAACCTACCCTTCCCTAGGTAAGGTAAGCAACAGTTCAAACAATAAAAATATATTTAGAACAGAAGCGCTCAATACTAGAGCAATAAAGGGCTGAAGGATGATAACACCAAAACTAATTCAATAAAATAATAATAATTTTATCCACTATTAGCACTTATTTCCACTTTGCACACTTTATTTATTTGGAGGTTTAAATAAACCTCTCCTATCTTTAGATTGCACCTCATTACATTTACAACAGATATTTATAGTATTTAAGTTTTATTTTCTGTTTTAGTACCTATATGCCTATATTGGTGTTTGCTTATTGGAGCATTTTTTAAACCCTGATTGTGTTTTTTAGTCTATCGATAGGATTTAGTTTGTTATATGTAATTTAAAAGGGAGACGTCCCATTTTTAGTCACGTTTATTCTACTCCAGGTATTTTACGTAAAATGGTTTGTTAACTTTTGCACTCAATAAACTGTTGTAATTATTTTATTAAATTAGTTTTGGTGTTATCATCCTTCAGCCCTTTATTACTCTAGTATTGAGTGCTTCTGTTCTAAATATATTTTTACTCTGCTTATTAACCCCTGTTATTCTGGATTGCCTCTGTGTTGCAGAACCCTGCCTGCCTGCCTGACCATTCTAGTGGTGTGCCCTTGGACTGCTTTACCGTTGCCCAAACCCTGCTTGCCTGACCGCTCTAGTGGTTTGTCCTTGGACTGCTTTACTGTTGCCGAATCCTGCCTGTCTGATTATTCCAGTGATTTGTCTTGCCCTGTTCTGCCATTGCCACTGGGGACTGTCCTGCCTGTGGTGAGTGCTGCTCTCCTCATCTTACTAACTTTCTCTGCTCTGGGATATTCCCTATAATTCCGGCTCGATGCCGGGATAACAAGACTACTGGCCGAGTTCGGTCTGATAGAGGGGTATCCCACAAGCATTACAGCTTGATTTTGGACTGGTTACTGGACTTTGTTTTTTTTTTGCCTCAATCCTTGTTAATTTGCCTGATTCTGACTGTTCCCTGATTTATGAACGTTGGCTTATGAAATATGGTTACCCCCCTGGAATATCCTCAGACACCTCTGCTGTTACACTGACTTCTTATAGTTAGGAAGAAGAGAGGCTGCTGTATTTTTCAGAGCTATGCACTTTCCTAGGGAGGTCTTTATCTGTAGCATCTTAAACAATTCAACACAATTGTAATCATAGTTGACTTTAGTCACTTGCATTGCCTTCAGAGTGTCCACACCAACTCATTTTTCTCACTTGTCCACAGGGCCCCTTACTTAACCATTGGTTAGCCCCACCCCCACCCCCTTTGACATTTGCAATTTTTGACCAACATATATGCACTTTATTCTTAAGTGTAGTCAATCGTGGAAATATTGTAAAGGTAGTAACACACAAACACATAAACACACAGCCTCACATAAGGTTTCACATATAGACACTCTAGCAGACATGCAAAGAAACACACAAACACACTCAGACACCAACACAGACACTCAGCACTTGTTTACATTGACCTGACAAGTAATGAGGTAGACTATAGTTTGGTCAAAAAAGGAGATTTACAAGGCAAAATGTGGAGTTCTGATTCTGATTATCTTTTTGTCAAGGAAGATACAAATTATATGATGACAACAGCATGCAGTGGCTGAAAGGAAGGGCCCTGAACTGCCTAAACAATAATTTAAAGGTTAAGTGGTGGATTGGTGACTTCAATAAAGGTCTCATTTGTCTCAAAGTCTGTAGAAAAATGTGAATAATCAGTAGTTAGGTTAAAATGTCCTAAAAACGAACAGACACACACACACACTCAAATTCAAACTTGCACATACACCCAAGGAAACACCCAAGGAAACACCCACAGAGACAGTCTCAGAAAATATACAAAGACAAACACACTCACAGACAACCACAGAAAACACACAAAGACATACACACAGACACCCACAGAAAGCACGCAAAGACATACACACACACACCCTTCACATCCACAGAAAAAAAATACACACTCATAGAGACACCAACAAAAGCACAAAGACATAAACACAGAAACCCACAGAAACACTCACAGAAGGTAACATTTCTGCACATTGCCATCCCCTAAATCAACAGTGTGTGACATTCATTATAAAAAAATAGCAGAAATTAAGAGATCACTTTTTAAAGAAACATATTTGTAAATGTGCAAACAAAAATACTTCTGTGAATTCAAAATTGTACATTATGGATCTGTCAGAATGGGTAGATGAAGAAAAGTACTTTTTGAAAGATTGACATATGTTTGGGGTCCCCCCCCTCATTTTCCCCAATCAAGAGCACCACTTCAAATCTGGTTTACAAATGTTCCCATTTGTCTTCTGTACTTATGGATTTTGAAAATGCTGTACTCTATATGGTCTTGGTGGAGCCATAAGCTGTGGCACTAGGTCCCATACCATTAAATCTGGTTAAATGCAGGATTTAGGCTTGTGCGCATGTATTTCAAAATTAAGTCAGCTGTAGTGTAAACTGAACAGTGTTAAGTTAACGTGTTAACGTGTTTCATTTAAAAAACTGAGCAATCTTAGCCTGAGAGTATACAATTTTATGCAGATGTAAAAATCTTAGATAAAATACCTTCTGGCATCTGGAAAGTCCTTGCATAAAGGGGCAGTAAACTGGAATGTAATAAAAAAAAATATATATATATATATATATATATATATATATATATATATATATATAAAAATTAAAAAAATCATATCTGCCAAAAGGGCACCTACCATTTGTGTATTGAGGAGGAAACATTTCTGCATGGTTTTAAATATAGAATTTCTACAGCATTGTCAAATAATCATAAATACACTGCTGCATATTGCTAAAATGTGTTTTTATAGACCCCTGGCCGGGCTGGCCAAACCACACAACTACCACACTGAAGTTACAATCTGAAATTGCACAAAAAAATAAAAAACATTTACTAAGTAAGTCCTACCTACTCTGAAAATGAAACACTGTACAAACTAAAGTGCAAGTCTTTCTCACACTGTGCATAGTGGTTTAGTGCACACTCAGAAATCCTCTCAAATGATAATTCTTTACTCCTTGTAATGACATTTTCAACGCTCAATAGCACTCTGGTGGCTGCCAAAATGTAAAAAAAAATTTAAAATATTAGTTGTGATCGTATCCCAATGAAGGGATAAAAAAGCGCGCTGGTATTAAAAAGGATAAAGTAAGAAATATAAAATATTAAACAAGGTAATATACTTTTAAATCTAGTAGAACAGGTCTACCGTATCAGTCCTGAAAAATGTCCATATAGTGGTGGTAGGTTGAAGGGATAGAAGTATCCTCCTTTTTGATATGGTGAGTCAGACTGCTCCTCTTGATCCCAGAGAGTGTAGGACAACTGTTAAAATACAAAGAGTAGAGAGAGGGCGCCACAATAGCGTGATACCGTCTGGAAATGCAGGTACAGGTGAAAGTAAGTGTTATGCTTACCAAATAGGGTAGCACTGTGCTATGACCAGTGCGTGAAAGCAGGCTAGCACTCAGCAGTGGCTAAAACACTGTAGAAACCAAGCTCCAAGGGTACTTTTCCTGGTTCCAGCTTGATGTATGCCTCCTAGTGGCTGGACTTCAAATACTGCAAAGGTAGAATCTTTCTGTGTGTTCTATTAGTATTGAAATACTGCAACACAGACAACTTCATATAGATAATAGCTTTAATGTTATGACGCGATTCTCAACCCCAACTGGGTCGTTTCATCAGATAAAATACTTTTTTTATCTGATGAAAGTCCCTAACATCGCCAACACCTACCTATATTTATTAACCCCTAATCTGCCGCCCCTAACGTCGCCGCCACTATATTAAATGTATTAACCCCTAAATCTAAGTCTAACCCTAACCCCCCTAACTTAAATATAATTTTAATAAATCTAAATAAAATTACTATCATTAACTAAATAATTCCTATTTAAAACTAAATACTTACCTATAAAATAAACCATAAGCTAGCTACAATATAACTAATAGTTACATTGTAGCTAGCTTAGGGTTTATTTTTATTTTACAGGCAACTTTGTATTTATTATAACTAGGTACAATAGTTATTAAATAGTTATTAACTATTTAATAACCACCTAGTTAAAATAAAGACAAATTTACCTGTAAAATAAAACCTAACCTAGGTTACACTAACACCTAACACTACACTATAATTAAATAAATTAACTAAATTAAATACAATTAATTACAATTAAATAAAATTATCTAAAGTACCAAAAAAACCAAACACTAAATTACAGAAAATAATAAAGAAATTACAAGATTTTTAAACTAATTACATCTACTCTAATCCCCCTAACAAAATAAAAAAAGCCCCCCAAAATACAAAAAAGCCCTACCCTACACTGAATTACAAATAGCCCTTAAAAGGGCCTTTTGCGGGGCATTGCCCCAAAGTAATCAGCTCTTTTACCTGTAAAAAAAAAAGTGCAAATACCCCCCAACATTAAAACCCACCACCCACACAACCAACCCTACTCTAAAACCCACCCAATCCCCCCTTAAAAAAAACTAACACTAACCCTTTGAAGATCACCTTACCGGGAGACGTCTTCACCCAACCGGCAGAAGTGGTCCTCTAGACGGGCAAAAGTCTTCATCCAGGCGGCATCTTCTATCTTCATCCATCCTGCACGGAGCGGGTCCATCTTCAAGACATCTGACGCGGAGCATCCTCTTCTGTCCACGGCCAATGACTGAATGAACGTTCCTTTAAATGACGTCATCCTATATGGCGTCCCTTCAATTCCGATTGGCTGATCCAATCAGCCAATAGGATTGAGCTGGCATTCTATTGGCTGTTCTCTGTTTTCTACCTTAATTCACATTATTTGCTCTAACACCTAGCACTGCATTTTATTTTATGTCATCAGCAATCTGAAGGATTGTTATCACTTTTTATTACCCTATACTGACTACTGGTATTAGGGATTTTGGCGCATCCAACTTATATATTGCACATATATATTTGATTTTCACTATGGAAGGTGAAATAACGCAACTTTTGTAGCGTTCATTTCGCACCCTTTATAGCGCAAAACTTGTAATTTAGGTGTTTGTTTTCTACAGAAAAGTAGTTATTTCAAATAACAAAAAATGGTAAATTAGCTGTTTGCAAATTAAATACACTCCAGCAGGTAAAATCAACAATTGGAAACACAATAAAGTGTAGGAAACTTTAGAAGACAATGTCATGTATTAATCAATTCAAATATAGTGACTGTCTGTCCCTCTAATTTTTTGACTGCTTCATGGACAGATGCAGCCTAACTATAAACAAAGTACAGCCATACTTACATAAACAATGTGATTAGAGGCATGAACCTTTTAAGAACTTTTCAGTGGCAGACAGCAGTTCTAGGAACCTTGTTTGAGTATAAACCACACACTGCAAAAGCTGCTGGAGACTGCAGGCGGAAAGCTGATGGAGCAGAGATCTCTCCAGCATTCTCCGCCATCAGTGACATCACTGGCTCCTGAAACCAGAGAGATCTCTGCTCCCAGCTCTGCCCCCGAGAATGTCACTGGTCAGATTATGAGCTAGCTGTGTGTGGGACAAATTATAGCTGTGCTGCCAGCTGAATTACATCGGCCAGCTGTGGTCAAATTCTGGGACAATTTAGAGACACTGGAGTGAAATTAGGGACAGCAGCTGAAAATCTGGGATCATTGCAATATGTGTCTTTCCTTCACTTAAAGGGACAGTCTACTTGAAAATTGTTATTGTTATTGAATCTGGGCAAAGGAGGGCTACCAAAATGGTACATGGTCTAAAAAATAAAACTTACCAGGATAGGCTCAATGATCCGTTCCACCATCTGAGAGCAGTAGTTATGAGTTATTTAGTTTTTTTAATTGGTAGTTATTTTAATTTTAGTATAATAGTTAAGTTTTTTTTATTTCACAGGTAAGTTTTTATTTATTTTAAAATAGGGATATTATAAATTTAATATAAAGTTAGGGGGTGATAGGTTTAGGGGTTAATAGTTTTGTTTTTTGCGATCTGGGGGGCTGGCAGTTTAGGGGTTAATAGGTTTATTTAGTGGCAGTGATGTGGGAGGCCAGAGGTTTAGGAGTAAATAACTTTCTTTAGTGGCGGCGGTGTCGGGAAGCGGCAGAATAGGGGTTAGTAGCTTTATTATAGTGTCGGCGATGTTGGGGTGCATGGGAATAGGGGTTAATAACTTTATTATAGTGTTGGCGATGTTGAGGTGCGGGGGAATAGGGGTTAATAACTTTATTATAGTGGCGGCGATGTCAGGGAGCAGTGGAATAGGGTTTAATAACTTTTATTAGTGGCGGCGATGTCAGGAGCGGCAGATTAGGGGTGTTTAGACTTGGGGTTTATGTTAGGGTGTTAAGTTTAAACGTAACTTTTTTCCTCATAGATATCAATGGGGTTGGGTTACGGCGATCACCATTCAGCACTTCAGTTGTTAGTTTTTTTTTTTTAACATTCTCTCCCCATTGATGTCTATGGGGAAAGTGTGCACAAGCACGTCAAAGCAGCCCTTGGATTTTGGGCGGTATAGAGCTCATCGCCACCATATCGCATGCACAAGGAGGCTTTTCTGAAACTTTTAATGGCAGCACTATGGAGGGTGACAAAGAGGTTAAAAAAAAGAAGAAGGCGCCACCATAGTGCACAATCAGTGGTTCATTCACGCAATTAGTGCCAATACTGCTATACTTACTACAAGAAGTAAGACACTTGAGAAGTGCCACAAATGCATCCTGGACTCTTACAAGTCGTCCAGACAACTTCCTAGGGTGATCATATCCAATAAGTGGTATCCTAAGGAGCTATAAGGATTTGTCACTCCCTGCCAGATTCCAAAGAAGAGATCTTGTACCAAAACAATAGTCCAATAGCAGTACCCTCCGTAAGGTTTAAAGGAATAGGATCATCTGAATTATGATCAAATCTGTTAAACTGGATATTTGAAAAAAGTCGTGGAGCACAGTCTGTTTAAAAAGTGTTAAAAAGACTTTAATATTGTACACAATGTTTCTCGGTCCAACACAACCGTTTCATCAGGTGTATAAACATACAATACGGTGATGTATATGCTCAGAACGCGGTTAACCTTCACGCATGCGCACTTGCATGTAGAGGACGCCGTTTTAGGATTTAAAAGTCGTGGTTAATGTATTGTATGTTTATACACCATGTATTGGATATCATCACCATAGGAAGTTGTCTGGACGACTTGTAAGAGTCCAGGAGGCATTTGTGGCACTTCTCAAGTGTCTTACTTCTTGTAAGTATAGCAGTATTGGCGCTAATTGCGTGAATGAACCACTGATTGTGCATTATGGTGGGGCCTTCTTCTTTTTTCTAACCTCTTTGTAGATCTCCGTCTTGATACTACCAGCAAGAGTCGGAAGAAGCTGCTTGCCACCAACACTTTGAGATCAAGGGATCCACATTATCACGGATTTGGGATTTTAGCATGGATTTGGGACATTATCATTATTTGATTTAGATATGTTGCTTAAATTATCTATTATCTTTTTCACTTGTTTTTATACTTTTTTTTTTAATTAATTTACATTATTTGCTCTAACACCTAGCACTGCAGTTTATTTTATGTCATCAGCAATCTGAAGGATTGTTATCACTTTTTATTACCCTATACTGACTACTGGTATTAGGGATTTTGGCGCATCCAACTTATATATTGCACATATATATTTGATTTTCACTATGGAAGGTGAAATAACGCAACTTTTGTAGCGTTCATTTCGCACCCTTTATAGCGCAAAACTTGTAATTTAGGTGTTTGTTTTCTACAGAAAAGTAGTTATTTCAAATAACAAAAAATGGTAAATTAGCTGTTTGCAAATTAAATACACTCCAGCAGGTAAAATCAACAATTGGAAACACAATAAAGTGTATGAAACTTTAGAAGACAATGTCATGTATTAATCAATTCAAATATAGTGACTGTCTGTCCCTCTAATTTTTTGACTGCTTCATGGACAGATGCAGCCTAACTATAAACAAAGTACAGCCATACTTACATAAACAATGTGATTAGAGGCATGAACCTTTTAAGAACTTTTCAGTGGCAGACAGCAGTTCTAGGAACCTTGTTTGAGTATAAACCACACACTGCAAAAGCTGCTGGAGACTGCAGGCGGAAAGCTGATGGAGCAGAGATCTCTCCAGCATTCTCCGCCATCAGTGACATCACTGGCTCCTGAAACCAGAGAGATCTCTGCTCCCAGCTCTGCCCCCGAGAATGTCACTGGTCAGATTATGAGCTAGCTGTGTGTGGGACAAATTATAGCTGTGCTGCCAGCTGAATTACATCGGCCAGCTGTGGTCAAATTCTGGGACAATTTAGAGACACTGGAGTGAAATTAGGGACAGCAGCTGAAAATCCGGGATCATTGCAATATGTGTCTTTCCTTCACTTAAAGGGACAGTCTACTTGAAAATTGTTATTGTTATTGAATCTGGGCAAAGGAGGGCTACCAAAATGGTACATGGTCTAAAAAATAAAACTTACCAGGATAGGCTCAATGACCTAAATATGTATAGCTTAGAGGAGAGAAGGGAAAGAGGTGATATGATAGTAACTTTCAAGTACGTTAAAGGGCTTAGTAAAACTGAGGCTGTGGGTATTTTACATAAAATTGAAAATTCAAGAACAAGGGGTCATGATCTCAAGCTAAAGGGTAGTAGATTCAGGAGTAATTTGAGGAAGCACTTCTTTACAGAAAGAGTGATTGATTTATGGAATAAACTTCCTCAAGAGGTAGTAGCAACAAACACTGTGGGGAACTTTAAAAATGCATGGGACAAGCATAAGGCTATCCTACGAACTAGATAAGTTTATACTGTTAGGTAATATCGGGCAGACTTGCTGGGCCTATGGCTCTTATCTGCCGTCAATATCTATGTTTCTATGTTTCTAGGTTTAAAATGATAGATAATCCCTTTATTACCCATTCCCCAGTTTTGCATAACCAACACTGTTATAATGTGTATGTAAGCTTCTGCAGACTACCCCCTTATCTCAATTCTTTTGACAGACTTGCATTTTAGTCAATCAGTGCTGACTCATACATAACTCCACAGTAGGGAGCACAATGTTATCTATATGACACACATGAACTAGCACTTTCTAACTGTGAAAAACTGACAAAATGCCCTGAGATAAGAGGAGGCCTTCAATCGGTTTTAGAAACCAGTTTGAGCCTACCTAGGTTTAGCTTTAAAAAATAATACAAAGAGAACAAAGCAAATATGATGATAAAAGTAAACTGAAAGGTTGTTTAACATTGCTTGCCCTATCTGAATCATAAAAGTTTCATTTTGACTTGAATGTCCGTTTAAGAACCCCTTTATAGCTAGATAAACATCTATCAGGCTAAAATGTGCTTTTCAAAAAATATTAGATAGATCTCATCGTCTTAGATCATCTCGCCAGAGAGGAGTGCTTAAGATCATTGGACCCATAGGCCTCTATTTATCAAGGTCTGGCGGACCTGATCCGACAGTGCGGATCAGGTCCGCCAGACCTCGCTGAATACGGAGAGCAATACGCTCTCCGTATTCAGCATTGCACCAGCAGCTCACAAGAGCTGCTGGTGCAACGCCGCCCCCTGCAGACTCGCGGCCAATGGGCTACCAGCAGGGGGGGTGTCAATCAACCCGATCGTACTCGATCGGGTTGATTTCCAGTGATGTCTGTCCGCCTGCTCAGAGCAGGCGGACAGGTTATGGAGCAGCGGTCTTTGTGTCCGCTGCTTCATAACTTGTTTTTCTGGCGAGTCTGAAGACTCGCCAGAAACACGGGCCGTCAAGGTCCTTTCGTAGCTTGATAGATAGGCCCCATAGTTACCAGGGAACATTAGTGCAATAGTAAAAGGCTTGAACTAATTAAATCATTTTAATATTGCATATAATAAAGAGGTACAAGGAAAACTTGAACTACAGTAGTTGAGAGAGAAAAAAAAACAACAAAAAGAAGCAATATATATGGAATGAAATCTTCTGAAAGTTTTTCATAATGGCAGGAATACAAATGAATATTTAATTAGGTTGTGCTCAGCCAGCTAAGCAAATAAATAGTTTGCTTAGGAATCTGGAGGAGTCACATGATGGAGTAGTAAATCTATTTTTACGCATGATTGTACAACGTAACCTATTGATCAATTTTTTAATTGTATATTAAAAAAACAAAATCAATTTATTAAAAAAACAAACTTTTTTTTAAACCAGCATAGTATCCCCGGACCACCTAAACATTTGTCACTCTGTTAAAAGAAATCAAAATGTTATTAACATACCAAAATGAACAAAGGTACATGTCCCAAGACAGAGCTAGCAAGTCAAACATGTTTTATGTCCATATGACTCTTAATTATTAACTAAATACAAAAAGAAAATAACCACATACATTTACTCAAACTCCCTATTGTTAAAAGTGACAGCCTTACTGTGCCAGGGTTCAGAATGTAACTCACATTTATTGAAAAATCTTATAAAAAGGGAGTGGACAGTCTACTCCAGAATTTGTATTGTTTAAAAAGATAGCTAATCCCTTTATAAGCCATTCCCCAGTTTTGCATAACCAAAAAGGTTATAATAATATACTTATTACCTCTGTGATTATCTAGTATCTTAGCCTCTGCAGACTGTCTTCTTATTTCAGTTCTTGCATTTTAGCTAATCAGTGCCCTCTCATAAGTAACTAAATGGACATGAGCACAATGTTATCTATATAACACGCATGAACTAATGCCCTCTAGCTGTGAAAATCTGTCAATGCATTCAGATAAGAGGCGGCCTTCAGGGGCTTTGAAATTATCATATGAGCCTACATAGGTTTAACTTTCAACTAAGAATACCAAGAGAACAAACTAATTTGATGATGAAAGTAAATTGGAAAGTTGTTTAAAATTGCATGCCCGATCTGTTTCATGAAAGTTTAATTTTGACTAGACTCCCCCATTAATTAACCAGTGAAGAGGGAATATTGCTACATTGTATTAACAAAGTATGAGCAGATACATTTTTTTAAATATCAAAAAAAAAAAAGTCACCACATATAAATGTTGACATCATGTTTGACATAATAATATATTTAAAGTAGCAGTCGGCTTCACCCAACATTGGCAGGTGCAAAACATTTAGTTGAGCGGCGCTATCATGCAGGCTGTGATTAGATAGAATGCCAGTGCTGTGTTTTTTTAAATAATTGCAGTGCCGAAGAGGACTCCTATACATGAAATGTAAGTAAACATTTTGGGTGCATAAATCTATTATTTCATATCTTTTTTATCCCTTTAACTAATGAGACATTTCCACCCATTTGCAGAGATAGAGATGTATTGCAGTTTTTAGATGTTGGTCATATTTAAGCCCTACTGTAGGCTAAATCTTAGTGAGAAATCCACATATATTATATATATTTTTGTTTTATTAGACACAGATGATTCCATTATTTATGTATAGATCATGACATGAAAAAGTGTAAAACAAATGCATTTCTTTAATTAAAATTTTAATAAACATGGTTATAAATACGGGTGACATCGGAGACCATACATGAGATTGTGGTCTCTGATCACGCCCCTGTAGAGATCATTTTGGGCTATGCTCGCAAGCACCCTACCAGGAATACCCTGCGATTCCCTTCATACCTGGTCACCTCTGAACCCTTCCAGAAAGCACTCAATCATGCATGGAATGACTACTACACTGACAATTTAGCACATGTTGATAATCCTCAGCTGTTCTGGAAGGCAGCCAAGGCGGTACTCACAGGCCATATTATATCATATGTAGTGGAGCTTAAACATAAAACCCAATATACATACAATAATTTACAGGCTGTGCTGGGCCAAACTTACCTAGCATACTGCACCCATAGGTCGCGTGACTTGTATGATAGCTATATTGCGGCCAAGCTAGAGCTAGATACTTTTGTTAGGCAAAAGATGGCTGCCGGTCTATTAAAAACGGCAAGTAAATTCTACCGCTTTGTTAATAAGTCGGGAAGGCTGCTGGCCACCCTTGTAAAAACTCAATGCGCCAAAAAGGATATTGCAGCGCTTAGATTTCAAGGGAAGACATATATAACCCCCACAGAGCTGGCACATTGCTTGATGACCTATTATGCTCAACTATACACAAGCCAGCCGCCAACTGACTCAAACTTACAAATAGACTTTTGGAGCACCCTTACGACCCCACATCTTACAGGGGAACAGATAGAGGCCCTGAACGCCCCAGTATCTCCTGAAGAGGTACAATACACTATTAAATCCCTGTCTTTGGGGAAAACCCCTGGCCCAGATGGCCTCCTGGTAGAGTTCTTTAGACTTCTGTCCCCCCAGGTGTCCCCTACCCTCTCGAAGGTGTATAACACGTTCTTCCTGGAGGATAGCCTACCCTCCAATTCGTTTGTTTCAGCACATAACACCTTAATCCCTAAACCCGGAAAGGATCATTCCCTCCCAGAGTCATACCACCCAATCTCCCTGTTAAATACTGATTACAAGATATTGATGAAAATGTTAGCCAATAGACTCAAAAAGATTATCCCCTCCTTGTTGCATGCCGACCAAATGGGTTTTGTTTTCTGCAGAACTTCGGTAGTCAACATACGCAAAGTCCTTCATGCCATCAACCATTTCTGGACGGGGGGCAGAGGCTCTACGATGGCGGGGGAGATAAGGAGGCCTCCTGTTATCTTTAGATGCAGAGAAGGCCTTCGATAGAAGGCCCTAAGACAATTTCATTTTGAAGGCCCTTTTCTTAATTTTCTAGGCAAAATTTATTTTTCTCCAACGGCAAATATATTGGTTAATGGCCTTCTTTCTCCTACCTTCACCCTCCAGAGAGACATGCTTCAGGGATGCCCATTGTCCCCCCCTGCTTTTTGACCTGGCTTTGGAGCCACGTGCCCTTAAACTTAAATAGACATATCCAGGAATGCTATTGAAGGATCATACTGTGCATATGGCAATATATGCCGATAATATGCTCTTTTTCATCACTGACCCCGCTTTACATGTTCCTAGTATTATAGATGACCTAAATACTTTCGGAGACTTTGCAAGATACAAAGTTAACATGAGCAAATCTGAAATCTTATGGCTAACTGACCACAAATCGGACAAATCCCTATACCCTTTTGCGGTGCAGCCTGACACTCTGACCTATCTGGGAATTGAGCTTCACCATAGTCCGCATAAAATTTATGACCTTAACATTACAAAGCAATGTGGTCAGCCACAGTCTCAGCTAAAAGCCTGGACCAAACTCCCCCTCGGCTTATCTGGTCGAATTAACCTTGTGAAAATGTCGATTTTGCCTAAATTGTTGTATCCTATGCTGATGCTGCCCTTTCTTATCACCAAGGGAGACTTGGCGAGGACCAATAAGGCAATGCAACTATTTATTTGGAAGGGGAAGAAAACGTGTATTGCGGCCTCGAAATTACACCAACCCTACCTCAACGGAGGTGGTACAACTGGGCGGCATTGATACGGTTAACTCTACACTGGCAACTCCGCTTGGCACACTTTACTGACCCCTCTCTAGAGGGGACCATGGTGGCGCCATATTCCCTAGCATATCTCCCTTACATCCCACTTCGAGACCTTCCAGCAGAAATTAAACATAACATAATGTATAAAGATAAAATTAAAGCCTGGTGGTTGGCTCTTGCGTATCTGGGTAGGAGGCTTCCCTCCCCCAGATTCATCCCACTGATGGGAAATAAAGACTTTCCAGCCGGGAGCAAGTCATTACCATTCCAGATGTGGAGGGCAGTGGGCATTGACTCTGTTGGCGCTCTCCTGGACCCCCTGTCACACACTGTCAGAACCTTTCAAGACATAAGGTGTGAGTTTGGCCTGCCTAACACACATTTTTATGCATACCTATAGTGCAGGCACTACGTAAACACTCTCATAGCCCAAGACCCTGGTTTTTGGGACCTCTCCCCTTTCGCTATTATTCACACAGCCTTTAAAGTACTGCTACGATCTATCAAGGACTGCTCAGATGCGCAGCGGACACCACTGTAGCTGACTTTGCGGCTCGAATGAGAGGTGAGGGCATAGTTGACATTACTGCTGATGACATTAAGAATAGCTTGATTATGACTAAAAAGGCTAGTCTGGTGATTCCCCACAGAGAAATGCAGACTAGATTGCTTAATGGAGACCTATATTACCCCCTGCACACCTGGCCCATTAGAATCTTACGTACCCCAAACAAATGTATTCAGTGTTCTCTGCCCAAACCCATAATTAGTCATTACTTCTTTGACTGTCCCTGTGTCAGACGATTCTGGTGCCAGATACAGTACTGAATCAAGATAACCCTGAAAATGAATGTAACCCTAAATGTGAAGACAGTTTACTTGCTTAGGTGGGAGGGACAGATTGGCACCATGCAGGTTTTGCTTACCTTGTGCCTCCTTCTGGCTCGGCATTGTATTCTAGAACTCTGGATCACTCACAAGCCCCCTCCCTATCTCAGTTTAAACACCGGTTACTCAGACAATTTTTTGTACAGCAGCTGGACACCAAGCTAGACACGAGACCCAGATTGAAGTCATTCTTGAATAAATGGGGGTGCTTCATACAGACCCTCCCCCTTACACTACAACACCACTTATTACAACCATTTTCACGTCATGAATTGTTTTTGGAGGCATCACTTAGGGAAGAGTGGAATGCTCTCGACTTTGAGCAGGGTAGTGTAGCACAGTCCATTAGATGGGAAGAGACACTGATTGAGGGCTAATATCTCCCGCATTTAGGAATAACCGTGTACTATGACCGCATTGTGCTTTTGATGGTGGAATTGGAGGAGTGGAGAGAGTGCCCCCCCCCCCTTTTTTTTTTTTTTACTTTTCTTACATGTACGGGTACTATCCTGACACCATGATATTCATACCCAGGTTCTATATTTGGAGGGTATTGCAATTTGTTTGTTATTTGTTAGAGTTGTTGTTTAGTTGGAAATGTGAAAATGAAAGTTGGTATTTGGTAGTTTGCATGGACTCCTGCATCTTAAACCATCAACAAAAACTGCTGCCAACCTGGAGACTTTTGAACACTGTTATCTCTATAGCTATGTAATGGTACAACGTGTGTGTGTAACATATTCATGTGAACCCAAATAAAATGAATTTTAAAAAAAAAACATGGTTATAAACAAAATGTGTATGTGTTGTTTTTTTACCCTAACCTCTATAGTAAAAAGAAGCAGATAAGCACAGGGTCTTGGGGGTTTCTACGGCTTAAGAGAGCTGAGATTGAGGGCTTTGAACACAAACCCCTCCATCCAGCTCTCTAAAAGGGATATGGAACCCAAAAAAATGTCTTTTGTGAATTAGATAGAGCACACAATTAAAAAAAAGTTTCCAATTTACTTACTATTATCAAAGTTGCTTTGTTCCCATGGTATACTTTGTTGAAGAGATACCGAGGTAGGCACTACATGGCAGGAAATAGTGCTGCCATCTAGTGCTCTTGTAAATGGATAACATACTGTTTATAAAGTGCTTCAGACACAAGCTCGCTTCTAAGCTTAACTCCCTGCTTTTCAACAAAAGATGCCAAGAGAACAAAGATAATTTTAAGTAAAGTAGAAAGTTGTATACAATTGTATGTTCTGTCTGAATCAAGAAAGAAACATTTGGGTTTCATATCGCTTTAAGCCCTCCGACACTTCTGAGTTTCCTGGGCTTGGTTCTGGAGCTCCAGATGACCTGGGATGGGCATTGGTGCTAAATACATTGTGTGGACTGTGGGAAAGACAACCGTGTGGTGTCATTTACACTTAAAGGGACAGTCAACTCAATTTTTTTTATTGTTTAAAAAGATAGATAATGCCTTTATTACCCATTCCCCAGTTTTGCATAACCATCATGGTTATATTAATACACTTTTTACCTCTGTATCTAAGCCCCCTGATCACATATATTTTTTTTATTATCTAATGACTTGCATTTTATCCAATTAGTGCAGTGTCCTGCCACAATCCACCGCATAAGCACAATGTTATTTATATGGCTCACATGAACTTGCGCTCCGCCTGTTGTGAAAAGCTAATACAAAAAGCATGTGATAAGAACGCTGTCTTTATTGGCTTAGAAACAGGCAGACATTTTGAGGTGTAAAGATTATAAAGTATATTAATATAACAATATTGGGGAAAGGGTAGTAAAAAATCTGTTTAACAATAACAATTTAGGGGTTGGGGGGGGGTGGGGGGGGTTGACTGTCCTTTGAAAGGGTTAAAAGGTATGGCTAGTTTTTTGTTTGTTTACATTTACTCGTCCCTTTAACTTTCCATATCAACGGACAGAGAAATAAAAAAAATAAAACATTTTGCCTTACCTGATAAGATTATTTTCTTTCCTTGCATGGAGAGACCACAAAACCATTCTAATTACTACTGGGAATTTAACTCCTAGACACCAGGAGGAGGCAAAGAACACCCCAGCAAAGCTATAAGTATAGCTCCCACTTCCCATAATCCCCAGTCATTCAGCAAGGGAATACGGAAGGGAAAGAGAAAAGAACGCCCGGGGTATAGAGGTGCCTGAAGTTTAGAAGATATAAGCCGTCTTGAATATAGACAAGGGCGGGTCATGGGCTCTCCATGCCAGTGAAAGAAAATAATTTTTACTTTTTTTTTTCTTTCCAATGGCAGGGGGAGTCCACAAATCCATTCTAATTAACTTAGTGGAACCAACTACCCAAGCTAGAGGACACAGAATGGAAAGGGAGGGAGAAACAAGACAGGTGAACCTAAACTGAGGGGCACCACCACTTGAAGAACTTTTCCCCCAAAAGAGGCCTCAGCTGAGGCAAAAACATAAAATTGTTAAAACTTTGAAAAGGTATGAAATGAAGACCAAGTGGGCCGCCTTGCAAATTTTGCTCTACGGATGCCTCATTCTTAAAGGCCCAGGAAGAAGAAAACCAGCCCCGAGTTGAATGAGCCGTAATCCTTTTAGGAGGCTGTCGCCCAGCTGTCTCATAAGCCAATCGAATGACACTCCTCAACCAAAAAAAAAAAGAGTAGTTGACGTGGCCTTTGGCCTTACGTTTACCAGCAAACACAACAAAAAGTGCAGAAGACTGACGAAAATCCTTAGTAGCTTGGAGATAGATTTTAACGCATGAACCACATCCAGGTTATGTAGCAGATGCTCCTTCTGAGAAGAAGGATTTAGGACACAACAAATTACGATAATTTCCTGATTGAAATTGCGGTCTGAAACCACTTTAGGAAGAAATCACAATTTGGTACAAAGGTCCGCCTTATCCGCATGGAAAATAAGATAAGGGGGTATCACACTGCAGAGCTTAAAGTTCTGAGATCTCCGAGCAGAAGAAATAACTAACAAGAACAATAACTATTCAAAGACAACAGTTTAATATAATCAGCATGCATAGGCTCAAATGAAGCCTGCTGCAAAACCAGAAAAACAAGATTATGACTCCAAGAGGGAGTAATAGGTTTTAAACACAGAGCTGATTCTGACCAGGCCTGAACGAAGGACTGAACATCAGGTAAAGTCAGCCAAATGTTTATACAATAGAACCAAAAGGGCAGAAATATGAACCTTCAGAGAACTAGCAAACAAACCTTTCTTCAGACCCTTCTGGAGAAAAGGCAGAAACTCTCACCTTCCGCCAAGGAAAACCCCAAAATTCGCACTAGTATAAATATGTGCGAGTTACCAGCTTACGAGCCTGGATCAAGGTGTCAATAACCTTTTCAGAAAAACCTTCAATCTCCATGTAGTCAGCTTCAGATAATCTAGATTTGGATGAAGAAAAGGACCCTGAAGTAGAAAGTCCTTCCTCAGCAGTAATTTCCATGGAGGAGAGGACGACATCTTCACTAGGTCTGCAAACCAAATTCTGCGAGGCCAAGCTGGAGCAATTAGAATCACCGAAGCCAGCTCCTGTTTGATCAGGGCTATCACCCAAGGAAGGAGGGCAAACGGAGGAAACCGGTAAATCAGACCGAAATCCCACAGAATCGCTAGAGCATCCACCAGAACTGCTTGCGGATCCCTTGATCTGGATCCGTATCTGGGAAGTTTGGTGTTTAGACGAGACACCATCAGATCCAACTACAGAACCCCCCCACCTGAGGGTTATCATTGAGAATACTTCCGGATGAAGAGCCCATTCCTCTGGGTGAAACGTCTGCCTGCTCAGGTAATCAGCTTCCCAGTTGTCCATACCTGGGATGTGAATGGCCGAAATGTGGTAGTTGTGAAAATCCACCCACGAAGGATGCAAGAAGCCTCCTTCATCGCTAAGGAACTCCTTGTTCCTCCCTGAAGGTTGAAATAAGCCACTGATGGGATGTTGTCTGATTGGAATCTGATAAATCGGACCGAACTCAGATGAGGTTATGCTATCAGAGCATTGAAGATTGCTCTCAGTTCTAAAATATTTATGGGAAGGACAGACTTCTCCTGAGTCCAGGTCCCCTGAACTCTTAAGGGACCCCAAATGGCTCTCATCCAGAAATGCTGGCATCCGTAGTTACAATCTCCCAAGTTGGTCTCAAGAAGTACGTGCCTTGAGACAGATGATCCTGACAGAACCACCATGTTGTCTAGAACTATCCTCTGAGAGAGGTCCAAGTGGTCTCCTTTACATTGTCTGAATATGCATAACTATAGAGGTCTCAGATGGAAGCGAGGAAAAGGAATAATGTCCATGGAGGCCACCATGAGACCAATTACTTCCATACACTGAGCCACTGAGGGTCGGACAGAGGACTGAAGAGAAAGGCAGGCAGAAAGAAGTTTGGACTTTCTTGCTTCTTTTAAGAAAAGCTTCATCAAGATCGCATCTATGATTGTCCCTAAAAAACAGACCCTGGCACTTGGAATCATGAAAGCAGAGAGTAAACAACAGAGAATCCGTATGGGATCTTGCTAAATGAAAAGATGGCGCCTGAACCAAGATATCATCCAGGTAAGGTGCCACTGCAATTCCTTGAGACCTGGCCACTGCCAAAAGAGCCCCCAGAACCTTCGTAAAGATTCTGAGAGCCGTGGCAAGACCGAAAGAAAGAGCTACAAACTTAAAATGTTTGTCCAGAAAAGCAAACCGAAGGAATTGAAAATTATCCTTGTGGATAGGAACATGAAGGTAAGCGTGCTTTAGGTCGATGGTGGTCGACCTAACATTATGTAACATTATTTTATAAGTTTACTGTCCCTTTAAGTACCCCTCAATTTTCTATCCATGGGGTAATTAAAAGAAGTACTATCCTCTAGAGGAATCATAGTCCTCTTAGCCAATGTGGATATAGCTCCATCCACTTTAGGAATAGTACGCCAAGTACAGAGTCCGCGACAGGAAACATTTTATTGAAAACAGGAGAAGGGGTAAAAGGAACACCTGGTTTCTCCCATTCCTGAGAAATAATATCCGACATACGATCTGGAACAGGGAACACTGTTTGACATCAAAAACTTTGTTCCGTTTAGTAACCTTAGGAGTCTCAGAAACAGTAGATTCTAAATCTTCTAGAGTTGCCAGAACCTCCTTAAGCAATAAACTGAGGTGCTCAAGATTAAATCTAAAACTAACTTATTCTGAGTCTACAGTACTAATCATCGTAGAATATGATTCAGAGATTTCCCCTTCAAAGACTGCTGAGGAATGCAAAAATAAGGACAGGTCCCACACAATGGTGAGTATGTCCAGAAAAGGAATGCTTCTTTACACTAATTCATTTGTTAGAGATGATAATGAGTTAAAAAGTAACTTTTATTTTGTAAAGAATATAAAAAAAGGCAGCAACTAGTGGCAATATCTCCCCTCTGAGGAAGCGTATAGGGGATTTCTCTTTTAAAATTGTTCACCTGTTGTTGTTAAAATTAGTTAAAGTAGTTACAGTGTATATCAAACTCAGTATTCGCTATTAGCAAATATTGCATGTCACTTTACTGACAGCATAGCAAAACGTTGTCTTACTCCAGAAGCTAGCAATAGTTTAAACAAGTTTAGACCAAGGCTTTCACTGCCAAGTATCTCTTTCCAGTATTTCCAAGCGCTCTAGTTAAAGACACATTTTGCTTAGCATTCTTCCTTTTTATTACACTCAGCAACTTTGTATCTTTTTTCATAATAGTGATCTAATCACTGCTTAGGACTGCACAGTAGGGTGGGGTACACCTACCTCATCCGTACTATAGTAATATTGTGGTACACTCCAGGATTCTAATATTACCTATCACAAGCCTATGGTCAGGCTATATCAATAGAAGTTGGGCAAATAGTGCCGTTGTTGTACCATAACTCCTTGAACAGCAGTTAATTTTATATAGTATTTAAACTTACATAGTCTCTGTCATACTGTAAACATTATTTAGCATATTATCTATACACAACACGGGGGATGTGTTTTTAACATGTGTGTGTGAGCAGCAAGATATTGCCACTAGTTGCTGCCTTAGTAGTATTCTTTCCAAAATAAAAGTTACTTTTTAACTCATTATCATCTCTAACAAATGAATTAGTGTAAAGAAGCGTTCCTTTTCTGGGCACAATCTCCATTGTGTGGGACCTGTCCTTATTTTTGAGTATTTATGTAAATGCTTATGCACTACTACTTATATTGACCCATATGTAACTTGACAAGGTCTATAAGTAGACATCTAATATTGACCTACTTGTTTCCTTTTCTCCTTTGTAACTGCTGAGGAATGGTCATCCTCAGATAATTGAGATAAACTGGCCAATTCAGCCTTGGCGTTAGAAGATAATACTGACTTAGAGGATATATTCTTAAATTTTCTTTTTCTCTTACCAGAGATAAGTAAGGCACTCTGGGCCGCAGACACCGCTGAGGTAAGCTGCACTGCAAAATCACCTGGTATGAATACTCCCACAGGCACAGACTGAGTAGAACCGCAGGGCACTGCTTGTCTAACTGTAAGGAACGGGGACTGAGGAGAAATTTGAGGCATGTCAGAGCTTAGAAGGCTCTGAGGAGTTAAATTTTTTTTAGTGCAAGCAGAATCTTTATTTTTAGACTGCAATACATTTGAAACACACGTGGAACAAAATTGTACAGGGGGGAATCACTTGGGTCTCTAAGCAATATAAACATTAACGAAACAGAGAAATCTTGGTCTGAATCCATAATGTCCCAAAGGGTAATTGATTCCCAGAACAAATAGCAATATCAAATAAAAATATTAGCAAAAAATCTATATGCTCTAATCCTGCAACTAGCTTTTACCAAACTGCAGGGATTAGAGATAAAAAAGGCACCGCTATACCCCAAGCCAATGCTGGAGTAAACTCACTACAGAGATTACTGCTGCTATATGCTACAGGAATAATCAAAAAGTGTCCAGCACGGAGGGTACTGCATGCACGCCACAGGAGCGCCACAAAACTCCTATAAATATACAAAAGATCCAAAAATGTGGCAGCAAAACAATAATTTATTGTCAACACACAGGGGAACAGCACAGCAATGTTTCAGGAGTTATCCCTTTGTCAAGCTGGTTTTACACTGTGCAAAGTATTAATTTATACACTGCCCCCAATAGAGGGTGCTAAAGAGTATACAGAAAATAACTCTATCATATCCATAGTGAAATCATTACAAATTGCAACAAACAATTTGATATACATATTTACATAATTTATCCTAAGTTCTATAATAAAAAATACAATTTATATATACAGAAATATAATAGAGTACACTAATACATTTCCTACACATCAGTAAACAGATAAGAGTTCATTTATGTTTATACACCTATATAAATAAGCTTAGAAACATTTTATCATAAGATAAATAAATTACAAATTATATAAAAAAAATATCTTAGACTGAGATAATATTTATAAAAACACAGATAGATCTAACTCTATTTAACCCAGAGGGTTCTAATGTGCCAAGTTTATAAATCCAGAAAGCTTCACGTTGTTTTAATAAACAATCTCTATCGCTACTACGTTGTGGTTTTGTACACATTCAATAATCTGAAACTTAAGTTGGTTTATTGCATGACCCATTTTAAGAAAGTGGTAGGCAACTGGTTCAGTGACTTTTTTTGTACGTATATTGCTTTTATGTTCAATTATCCTATCGAGGATGCAACGGGTAGTTTCACCAATGTAGCTCCGCCCACAAGGGCATTTGATTATATAAATAACAAAGGTGGAGAGACATGTAAGGTATTCGTTAATATTATATTTGTGGCCAGTTGTTGGATGATAAAATATTGATCCTTTTATGAGATTACCACAACAAGAGCAGCTTAAACATAGAAAACAACCATTATTTCTCTTTGTAATATAACTTTGAGAATTTTCTAACTTCTTAGTGCCAATATCAGCTCTAAATAAATATTGTTGCAAATTTGGGCTTCTTTTATATGCGGGTATAGGGATGTTTTTAAATTCTGTTACTTCAGGATTACACTTATTTAACATGTCCCAATGTTTCCTAATTACTCTTTGGATAATTTGACTTTGAGCATTATATTCCGAAACAAAGACCATTCTTTCATTATTCTTTTTATCTTTTAAATTCCCTTTCAATTTCCCTTTTTCGGGGCGTAACAACGACTCTCTAGGGATAGATAAAACAAATTGCTTCTCATTGTCAATGATGGACATAGGATAACCTCGTTCTAGAAACCTATCACTCATTTAATTTAGTCTACGATTAGAAACCACCTCATCAAAGACTATTTTTCGAACCCTAAGAAATTGACTCCTAGGAAGGGCTTTAAATATAGAAGGAGGATGGGCACTAACATAACATAAAAAAACATAAAAGACTGTTACGATCAGTTTCTTTCCTGTACAGATCTACTTGTAAACCAGATTTAGATTTAATAATTCTTTTGTCCAGGAATGTTATACTTTCTTCACTCCATACCAACTTAAATCTGATTGATGATTGGTAGTAGTATTCAAATCGTTAACAAAAGCAACCAGGGATTGAAATATGAAATAAAAAATGTATCACCCATACAAAATATCACTTAAAAAATCTTAAAGTGCCCTCTCAGAGTCTCCTTCATAAAATAAATGTGTAAATTAAATAAAGAATAAGCCTCTTGTCCCAGAAATGTAAATAATAAAACACATTGTTTATTTTTACTGCCCAAATTAAAAATCCCAACCATAAAGAGATTTAATTAGATGTCCCCAGGCTCCATAAATACATAGCAGAGGTATTAACCCCCAGAGTGTTTGAGCCTTCTCACCTAAGAAGGAGAAAAGCATTTACCTTTGGAGTTTTAGCTGTAGGGCAGACACAGCATCCCAGATCCAGACGACTTCTGACAGGGACCTGGAGATAAAGCAAAAGCAAAGTAACCAACCCTGGTTTTCCATATGGGGTTAGCATAAATTGTTGAAGGAGAAACAAGGACTACCCTGCTGACCTCCGACCACTAATAGCCACCACAACTCTTACTCAAGAGGATTACATGGACACAGATTACCCCAATCCTTGCTTGCAGGGAAACTACCCATTAAAGGATATACTAAATTTTCTTCAGAGCACCGTCTTCGCACACTTCCTTGATACACAAAGTCAAAGAATGACTGGGGATTATGTGAAGTGGGAGGGATACTTATAGCTTTGCTGAGGTGTTCTTTGACTCCTCCTGGTGGCTAGGAGTTGAATTCCCACTAGTAATTAGAATTGATTTGAGGACTCTCCATGCCATTGGAAAGAAAGAGGGGATTCTGATGCTTAAGTATAATTTACAGCTTGTTAGAGGAGTGCAGAACCATCAATGATATAATACGTCTCATTAAAGTGATATTAAACAGTGTACAATTGCAATATAAAAAGTTGAATTATCCCCATTAGTGGGAACCCTAATTTTTCTGCAGTGGATGAATCCCTTCCTTCACATTTTAGGATAATAAGGGAATTAACTAATATTGGCACAATCCTGGATCCTTTGGCAAATATACCCAAAACATTATTTTTGCTGAAGAGAGATTATGATATACTGCCCAAACATTTCTAGGCATACGTACAGTTAAGATACTATGAGCTAGATTACAAGTGGCGCAGTATTTATTTATTTTTTCGCTTGCGAAAACTCCGCTAGGATTTTCATTTTTGTGCTTGTTGTGTTGCATTCATATTACAAGTTAAAAAAAAAATAAAAAATTTGCAAGCCGTAACCCGGGAAGTGCGCAAATCCTAACTTAAGTTTTCAAAAAAATTTGTGAGTATCACTATTTTAATTGCTAGGAAATGTATAATAAAAATCCTGGACTAAGCGGTTGGTCCCCTCCTTCTCTCAGTTCAAGGGGCCTATTTAAGAAGTTGCGAGCGGACATGATCCGATACTGCGGATCATGTCCGCTGCATATCGATAAATGCCGACAGCGTATGCTGAACTGCTGGTGCAATACCGCTAGCAGGGGGTGTCAATCAACCCTTTCATATTGGATCGGGTAGATTTATGGCGATGTCTGTCCGCCGCCCCAGAGCAGGTGGACAGGTTATGGAGCAGCGGTTTTTAGATCGCTGCTTCATAACTTGTGTTTCTGATGAGTCTGAAGTCTCGCCAGAAACACGGGGCATCAAGCTCCATACAGAGTCTACTTAAAGCACAAATGTTTATTGAACACACTGGATATACAGAATTTTGCTACGGAAATGGCATTGTTTGATTCTTACATTCGAAATAGACGTACAATGGTCAGTTGTGTTTCTTGAAGCATCTCTTAGAGGTCAGTGGGTTCATATTTTTGATCCTCCATAAACTGTTTTACAAAAAAAAAAAAAAGAAAACAAAAAGGAAGGAAGAGAAGAGGGAGGAAGGGAAAACAATTTTACTTTTTTCTTTTCTTTTTTCCCCTTCCGCTATGGGTTCTGCCATCTACACACCACTTTCATTATAAAATATGGAGCTGAGATACAGCACTTATGTTTTATTATCATGCATCATCTACAGAAGACATTTAGTTTACCCTTTTTGTATGTTTATGGTTAAAATGTGCATTTAACACAGCAATAAGGAATTCTGAGAAGCTGGAAGTATTTGATGTTTTAACATTTTGAGACACATTGGAAGAAACGTTTTGTAAGGTAGACGATTGCTGAAAACGCTTTGTATGTTTAGGTACTCACCCTGTAACATGTGTACCGCTATTTATAATAACTTTGTTACTTTTCTCTGTGATCTGCAAATCACAATACTGTATTATGGATTTTTATTTGTTTTATTTATTTTTTTAATATATTTTTTATTGAGGGAAAGAAATATATACAAATCATATAAAGAAAACAATACAGCAATCTTCTGTTGCACGGAAATAGTGATAGTCCTCATTTTTCTACCCCTAAAAACACAAGTACAGGTCACTTTTGTACCTTATCTGATATCTTAATAAAAGTCCAGGGGATCATACTGGGAATAACAAAATAAAAAGGTATAACATACACACAGAGAGTTACATATTCAAGAAGAGATGGCATGGACTGTACCTTCCAGCATCAATCTGAAAAAAAAAAAAATATTATGAGCATACTCTATGGCTTGCGTTTTTACAGAGTGATAGCATAGCCCCAAGTATATTAAACAAATTATCGCCCCAATATATTCCAATTCTGATAATTAAAAATTGCTGAGAATACATAGAAACTTAATAACAACAACCTGATTTGCATTACATTTAAGTCATATGTGGTCCACAAGTAGAATGTGTGAGTGTATTTTGTAGACTTCATACTTATACATTTTATCCAGTATGATTTACATTGTGACCTACAACTCTTTATGGAATGCAAAATATAACCTACTTAGCCCGATGCCCCGGCCGCTGGCCACCAAGCTAGTTTATACTATGGCAAGCTGTGGGTATATTCAGTGCTATCCTGGAGTGCGGTTTTATTACTTAATATGTTCCCCCAGGGACCCCCCACGACAGAAACAGACCAACAGACAAGGTGTTGTTAGGACATCAATCTGAAATCAACCACACAGTGACACAAATAGTAATCCAATGCACTGAAATCTCATTACGATCTTGTGGAACCATGTGGTGCGTCGAAGTTGCTAAATAAAACATGCGGTAAACACAAACCTTTAGATAATAAACAGATGGCTTAAATACAAATAACATTATGATTAAATTGGGTATTGTCATTTTACCAACTGGAGTTCTGTGTTATAATTTGCCTCAAGATTTTATTCACCCATTTGGGATTGTTCCAGCAAGGTTATGTGAGGCTCTAAACAGGACACCAGGAGAGTGGCTCCGCAAAAGCAGAGAAGTTCTATATGCGGTCTCCGGATCATATAGCAAATGGAGAATGTCCATCCTTGTTTGAGCTGTCTCCGGGGGTAACCGGTGTGGATCAATGGTGCCCAATATGGCTGCCAACATGGACAGTGATTTCGGCTCGGCCGCGGTCTCCTGGGGGTCCCCCCCGGAACCTCCTCCATCCACCGCAAGAAGATTAAGCGCCTTCTCCACTGGAGCCAAGCAGACCTACCTGATGGGTTCAGAGTCTCATATCTAGTTGGGCTCTTCTGTTCCGGAGCTGCTGCGTGTGAGCCGTATGCCATCTTAGCTGCCGACATGGTCTGCTGTGACTCGCGGGGTAAGATATTTACTGAGGACTCCTCTTGTTTGTTATTCATGTCGGGAGAAACTGCTTCAGCATTATCAGCAGTTGCAGGGGAAAGTGCTTCAGTAGATTATCATACGGAGCCTTATCAATTAAATGCTGGAACAGTAGTTCTAACTTGCGCCATCGTGCTTGAAAGCTGTCGTGTGCTTCTGCCTCTCCTGAGGTGGCCATCTTGTCCAAGCAGTAGCAAGTGCCGTATGCCTTTTTAACTTAGAATTCTAAAGAAGGGGTTGCACAAGTCCAAAAATGAATAGCTTCTTGTAACTCAATGCGTTACTGCAAAAATAAAGTCAGTAGGGCAGATACCTGCTGCCTGCACTGCTTTACCCGGAGGAGCCGGGGGGAGGTCGGTTTACCTAGTAATAGGCCGCCGCCTTAGGTCTTGATCGCCCAAACTACAGCTCCAATATCATGCAAAACAACAACAAGTGAGATATAGATAATCACCACAGCTTCAGTGACTCTTATATAGTAAAATATATTAATGTTTTAGTTGTTAAATGCTCTTACATCGGCGGTTTGTAAAGAGTTCCTTTAGAGCTAATAGTAGATGCGTCCTGTTAGGATACGCTGCTCGGACACAGCCCCCAACTTTGTATTTTATTTAACCAGGTAACAAAAGCTATTAAATAGTTAAGAACCTATTTAATAGCTAAAATAGTAAAATAATTACAAATTACCTGTAAAATAAACTCCTAACGCTAAGTTACCAATTAAACCTAACACTACACTATCAATAAATTAATTAAATAAAATACAACAATTACCTACAAATTAAACTAACACTACACACTATCAATAAATAATTAATACAATACTTACATATAAATACAATGAAATAAACTAACTAAAGTACAAAAAATAAAAAGAACTAAGTTACAAAAAATAAAAAAATATTTACAAACATCAGAAAAATATTACAACAATTTTAAACTAATTACACCTACTCTAAGCCCCCTAATAAAATAACAAAGCCCCCCAAAATAAAAAAAAGCCCTACCCTATTCTAATTAAAAAAGTTCAAAGCTCTTTTACCTTACCAGCCCCTGAACAGGGCCCCTTTGCGGGGCATGCCCCAAAGAATTCAGCTCTTTGCCTGTAAAAAAAACACATACAATACCCCCCCAACATTACAACCCACCACCCCACATTACCCCTAATCTAACCCAAACCCCCTTAAATAAACCTAACACTAAGCCCCTGAAGATCTTCCTACCTTATCTTCACCCTGCCAGGTTCACCGATCCGTCCTCGGAAGTCTTGATCCAAGCCTCGGAAGTGTTGATCCAAGCCCAAGTGGGGGGCTGAAGAGTGACGTCCATCCTCGGGCTGAAGTCTGGATCCAAGCGGAGACTGAAGAAATCCATCATCGGGCTGAAGTCGGAAGTCCATCATCGGGATGAAGTCTTCTATCAAGCAGCATCTTCAATCTTCTTTCTTCCGGAGCGGAGCGGAGCCATCTTGTTCCCAGCCGACGCGGATCCATCCTCTTCTAACGACGCCTACTAGCCGAATGACGGTTCCTTTAAATGACGTCATCCAAGATGGCGTCTGTCGAATTCCGATTGGCTGATAGGATTCTATCAGCCAATCGGAATTAAGGTAGGAAAATTCTGATTGGCTGATAGAATCAGCCAATCAGATTCAAGTTCAATCCGATTGGCTGATCCGATCAGCCAATCAGATTGAGCTCGCATTCTATTGGCTGTTCCGATCAGCCAATAGAATGCGAGCTCAATCTGATTGGCTGAATTTTCCTACCTTAATTCCGATTGGCTGACAGAATCCTATCAGCCAATCGGAATTCGACGGATGCCATCTTGAATGACGTCATTTAAAGGAACCGTCATTCGGCTAGTAGGCGTCGTTAGAAGAGGATGGATCCGCGTCGGCTGGGAACAAGATGGCTCCGCTCCGGAAGAAAGAAGATTGAAGATGCTGCTTGATAGAAGACTTCATCCCGATGATGGACTTCCGACTTCAGCCCGATGATGGATTTCTTCAGTCGCCGCTTGGATCCAGACTTCAGCCCGAGGATGGACGTCACTCTTCAGCCCCCTGCTTGGGCTTGGATCAACACTTCCGAGGCTTGGATCAAGACCTCCGAGGATGGATCGGTGAACCTGGCAGGGTGAAGATAAGGTAGGAAGATCTTAGTGTTAGGTTTATTTAAGGGGGGTTTGGGTTATATTAGGGGTATGTGGGTGGTGGGTTGTAATGTTGGGGGGGGGTATTGTATGTGTTTTTTTTTACAGGCAAAAGAGCTGAATTCTTTGGGGCATGCCCCGCAAAGGGCCCTGTTCAGGGCTGGTAAGGTAAAAGAGCTTTGAACTTTTTAAATTTAGAATAGGGTAGGGCATTTTTTTATTTTGGGGGCTTTGTTATTTTATTAGGGGGCTTAGAGTAGGTGTAATTAGTTTATTTTTTGTAACTTAGTTCTTTTTTATTTTTTGTACTTTAGTTAGTTTATTTCATTGTATTTATTTGTAGATATTGTATTTAATTAATTTATTGATAGTGTAGTGTTAGGTTTAATTGTAGGTAATTGTAGGTATTTTATTTAATTAATTTATTGATAGTGTTAGGTTAAATTGTAACGTAGGTTATGATTTATTTTACAGGTAATTTTGTAATTATTTTAACTATTTTAGCTATTAAATAGTTCTTAACTATTTAATAGCTATTGTACCTGGTTAAAATAAATACAAAGTTACCTGTAAAATAAATATTAATCCTAAAATAGCTATAATATAATCATAATTTATATTGTAGCTATATTAGGGTTTATTTTACAGGTAAGTATTTAGCTTTAAATAGGAATAATTTATTTAATAAGAGTTAATTTATTTTGTTAGATTTAAATTATATTTAACTTAGGGGGGTGATAGTGTTAGGGTTAGACTTAGCTTTAGGGGTTAATCCATTTATTACAGTAGCGGCGAGATTCGGTCTTTAGGGGTTAATAATTGAAGTTAGGTGTCGGTGATGTTAGGGAGGGCAGATTAGGGGTTAATACTATTTATTATAGGGTTATTGAGGTGGGAGTGAGGCGGATTAGTGGTTAATAACTTTATTATAATAGCTGTGCGGTCCGCTCGGCAGATTAGGGGTAAATAAGTGTAGGTAGCTGGCGGCGACGTTGTGGGGGGCAGATTAGGGGTTAATAAATATAATATAGGGGTCGGCGGTGTTAGATGCAGCAGATTACTGGTACATAGCTATAATGTAGGTGGCAGTGGTGTATGGAGCGGCAGATTAGGGGTTAATAATAATATGCAGGTGTCAGCGATAGCGGGGGCGGCAGAATAGGGGTTAATAAGTGTAAGGTTAGGGGTGTTTAGACTCGGGGTACATGTTAGACTGTTAGGTGCAGACGTAGGAAGTGTTTCCCCATAGAAAACAATGGGGCTGCGTTAGGAGCTGATCGCGGCTTTTTTGCAGGTGTTAGGTTTTTTTTCAGCTCAAACAGCCCCATTGTTTTCTATGGGGGAATCGTGCACGAGCACGTTTTTGAAGCTGGCCGCGTCCGTAAGCACCGCTGGTATCTAGAGTTGCAGTGGCGTTAAATTATGCTCTACGCTCCCTTTTTGGAGCCTAACGCGCTGAAAACCCAGCCATTCTGTGAACTCTAAATACCAGCGGTATTTAAAAGGTGCGTGGGAAAAAAAGCATGCGTAGCTAACGCACCCCTTTGGCCGCAGAACTCTAAATCTAGGCGTAAGTGTCTCACTCTAATCAGCTAATTAAGCCATAACACCTGCAAAGGGTTCCTGAGCCTTTAAATGGTCTCTCAGTTTGGTTCAGTAGGAATCACAATCATGGGAAAGACTGCTGACCTGACAGTTGTTCAGAAAACCATCATTGACACCCTCCATAAGGAGGGAAAGCCTTTAAAAGGTAATTGCAAAAGAAGTTGAATGTTCCTAAAATGCTATATCAAAGCACATTAATAGAAAGTTATGTGGAAGGAAAAAGTGTGGAAGAAAAAGTTGCATTAGCAGCAGGGATGACCGCAGCCTGGAGAGGATTGTCAGGAAAAGGCCATTCAAAGTGTTGGGGACTTTCACAAGGAGTGAACTGATGCTGGAGTCAGTGCATCAAGAGCTACCACCCACAGACAGATCCTGGACATGGGCTTCAAATGTCGTATTCCTCTTGTGAAGCCACACCTGAACAACAAACAACGTCAGAAGCGTCTTACCTGGGCTAAAGAAAAACAGACCTGGTCTGTTGCTCAGTGGTCCAAAGTCCTCTTTTCTGATGAGAGCAAATTTTGCATCTCATTTGGAAACCAAGGACCCAGAGTATGGAGGAAGAATGGAGAGGCACACACTGCAAGATGCTTGAAGTCCATTGTGAAGTTTCCACAGTCTGTATTGATTTGGGGAGCCATGTCATCTGCTGGTGTTGGTCAACTGTGCTTCATTAAGTCCAGGGTCAACGCAGCCGTTTACCAGGAGATTTGGAGCACTTCATGCTTCCTTCCGCAGACGAGCTCTATGGGGATGCTGACTTAATTTTCCAGCAGGACTTGACACCTGCCCACACTGCCAAAAGCATCAAAACCTGGTTCAACGACCGTGGGATTACTGTGCTTGATTGGCCAGCAAACTCGCCTGACCTGAACCCCATAGAGAATCTATGGGGCATTGCCAAGAGAAAGATGGGAGACATGAGACCGAACAATGCAGAAGAGCTGAAGGTCGCTATTGAAGCATCCTGGTCTTCCATAACACCTCAGCAGTGCCACAGGCTGATAGCTTCCATGCCACGCCGCATTGAGGCAGTAATTGCTGCAAAAGGGGCCCAAACCAAGTACTGAGTACATACAGTATGCATGCTTATACTTTACAGAGGTCCAATATTGTTCTATGTACAATCCTTGTTTTATTGATTGCATGTAATATTCTAATTTTCTGAGATTATGGATTTGGGGTTTTCATGAGCTGTGAGTCATAATCATCACAATTATGACAAATCATGGCTTGAACTATCTTGCTTTGAATGTAATGAGTCTATCTCATATATTAGTTTCACCTTTTAAGTTGCATTAGTGAAATAAATGAACTTTTGCACAATATTCTAATTTTTCGGGTTTCACCTGTATACCAGAATCACATTGTCTGGAACACACCTGGGCAGAGTGGTGTCCTTAAACCAAAGGGATTTGGTCAGCTCCCTATTTAAGAAAAACAACAACAAGAGGGTTTGGTTAAGCACACCAAAAAACATTTATATATTAGCACACATATTGTGGGAGTACTGCCAAAGTGACCAAAATAATGACAAAACAACAAGTATTGGCACACATCCAAACACTTAAGTCCACATATTTATAACATATTTATATATGCTGCAAAAAATATTTTTGCTTGCTAAATATTCTTAAAATTGTTAAAATAAAATTGGGATCATTGTCACGCAATATTATTAACATATATTTATGCTGCAAAAATTTTTGCCTGTATGCTTTTACATTTTTAAATAAAGTTGGGATCTTAGTCACACAATATGGCCATATTCTGCTAAGCCAGTCACCACTTACAAGGTGTCCCAAATAGACTTGTCCTATCACTAATCAGTTTAGCTTTGCTGGGCTGAATTATTTGATTCTAATATTCAAATACAGAATTCCAACACTACAGTACTATGCCTCAAATCACGACTGCACAGAATGAAACTCTGTGGACTTAAAGGGCCATTATAACCAAATGTTTAAACACTTGAAAGTGATGCAGTATAGCTGTAAAAAGCTGACAAGAATATATCACCTGAACATCTCTATGTAAAAAAGAAAGATATTTTACCTCAAAAGTTTCTCAGTAGCCACATCCCATTGTAAAGGACTTCTAAGCAGCAAATCAGTATGTCTGTCCCGGGACAGCTAAGGGAGTGAGCTTGCATGCACACTCATCTTATTTCCCTATTCAGTGTAAGGAAGAATGAAATTTTATGAGAGTTAAGTGAAATCTCATGAGATCACAGTAAAAGAGTTCATGACCTCAGCACTGGCTGCTGTTCATTTCTTCATTTTTAAAAAAAAAAAAATGTTTTACCTGCAGCTGGGCAACAGCTGAGTATACCTTTTTACACAGAACTTACTCTGCTGAGCTGAGAAAATTGTGAGGTAAAATATCTTCCTTTTTTACATAGAGATGCCCAGGTGATATTTTCCTGTCAGCTTTTTACAGTTATACTGCATCAGTTTCAAGTGATTTAGCATATGAGTATTATGTTCCTTTAAGTGTTTGGATGTGTGCCAATACTTGTTGTTGTTTTGTAATTATTTTGGTCACTTTGGCAGCACTCCCACAATATGTGTGCTAATATATAAATGTTTTTTGGTGTGCTTAACCAAACCCCCTTGTTGTTGTATTTCTTAAATAGGGAGTTGACCAAATACCTTTGGTTAAAGCACACCACCCTGCTCAGGTGTGTTCCAGACAATGTGATTGTGGTATATATAAAGCTAGGGAATTTCATTCTGTGCAGTCATGATTTGAGGCATAGTACTGCAGTGTTGGAATTCTGTATTTGAATATTAGAATCGAATGATTCAGCCCAGCAAAGCTAAACTGATTAGTGTTAGGACCAGTCTATTTTGGGACACCTTGTAAGTGGTGACTGGCTTAGCAGAATATGGCCATATTGTGTGACTAAGATCCCAACTTTATTTAAAAATGTAAAAGCATACAGGCAACATTTTTTGCAGCATAAATATATGTTAATAATATTGCGTGACAATGATCTCAATTTTGTTTGAACAATTTTAAGAATATTTAGCAAGCAAAAATATTTTTTGCAGCATATATAAATATGTTATAAATATGTGGACTTAAGTGTTTGGATGTGCGCCAATATTTGTTGTTGTTTTGTAATTATTTTGGTCACTTTGGCAGCACTCCCACAATATGTGTGCTAATATATAAATGTTTTTTGATATGCTTAACCAAACCCCCTTGTTGTTGTACTTGTTATATCAGCTGCATAGTATTAAATGCATGGGATATTGATCCTTTAGGTTTATTTTTGTATTTGGAACAGATTATTTTACCAATAAACATTACCCATTATTCTCAACTACATGCAAATTAAAAGCCAAATTACAAGTGTCATGTTAATGTTAGCATGGGTCGTGATAACCAAAATTGCACCTGTACTAACTTGCACATATATTACAAGTTGTAAGTAAATTTGTTCAGTTGAGTGCAATATAGATTTGCGCAGGTCGGTAAGCATGGTGGAGACCTAATGTTGGGACAGTTGACCGTTTACCACTGTGTAATATCACTTTTTCTTTTAAGAACACTTATTAAGCTTTAGGGCACTGAAGACACCAGTTGGTTAAGTTTAGCAAACAGATTTTTTCCCTTATACATAAATTATGCATGGCTTCAGCTGCGCGACTGTACAGACCTTTGTTGCCTTATTTTGTGCTTCATAATGTACCACATATTCTCAATCGGAGACAGATCAGGACTGCAGACAGGCCATGCTAGTATATATACATGTCGGCCAGGACTAGTGAACCACTGGAAATCTCAAGCCCTGTGTGTGTGTATATATATATATATATATATATATATATATCTTGCACCCAGACCTGTCTGGGGTTAACTGCTTGTGGCTCTGGGGACAGCACAGCTTCCTGTGAGTGCCAGTGGCACCCAGGGCTGAGCATGTTGCAGGGTCATGGGATGTGTACCCGGTCCGGTATGAGAGTGCAGTTCCCTTCCGTGTTTTATATATATATTATATATATATATATATATATAGGCTTCAAAGTAGTGCACTCTCACTTGCCAACCCAGACACAGACCAGGGTGCCTAACGGAATGTACAGTCTGAATAGGAATAAGCACTCTCTGGATTTCAAATCAACAAATATTTATTCGGCAGTGACGTTTCGGGGCATTCACCCCTTCCTCAGACAACCCAAAATGTGATACAAGCAGTGTTAATATACCTATCCAAATCCCTCCCCCTTCTCTTTTCAGCCAATCAAAAATACATCAAATCAAATCAAATAGGAGATGTATGTCAACAAAACAAATCCACTTCTGTGTACTTCACAACAATAATATAAAATAAGTGTAAGATACATACATCGTTATAAGATGTTATTGTGAAACAGTGACAATATAATAAGTGGCTATGGAACATTAATTAACACAACCTATTGTTCATTAAACCCTGTTCGGCCCACAGCATAAGTTTATCACATAAGGCATTACAATAATATCATCTAACAGTGAATTCAATATAATGATTAGGGAGGCTTACTTTTTAAAGCTTATTTAGCAGTCATGAATCGGTACAAACAATCCGCCATTCTCTACCACGCTCAGTGCAGCGTGGTCTGTGGGGGGCGTGTTCCCATCCGGGCTACCAACCAATCTTGTTCACAGATCGTCATGCCGCGAGCAGTGTTAGGCATTGCCATGGCAACACATAGTGACGCAACAGCCTGCACCAAAGAGAGGCTAACGTTGCAAGTTGTCAATAGGTTGTCATGGAAACACCCAAAACAATCTATCTAATCATACACACAGTGCCCCAACGATCCAATGGTAACTCAATCTAGCAGCTTACAAAGTAAACTGATCAGTTAAGACATACTGCGTGACTATGTGAATTACAGAGGGATCGTAGGGCACTGATACATGACATCTCTGTTAGCTGTTCCCTAAGGACGATCCAAAGAACCAGCCATCATATATTAAAAATAACAGTGAGTAAAAGGTTATGCAGCTAAATGACCCAAAGTATCACAGACGCAGCACCAATGGGACCATAATAGATACATAATCTAGTATCCCAAGGGGATTTATATATCCAAAACCAAGACACGTTAATAACTGTGTATCCAACAACCAAAATATATCAATGGCTTGTATTCATAGTACACTGTCTGTTCTATTACTTATGACGCCACATACTTGAAATATCTAAGTATTAAGTCATACCATGTCCTACTACTAACCGATATCAATTACTCACTGCCAGCTTAAGACTGACAGTGGGGAACCACAGTATATTATGGGTAACTTCTAGACCCTAATTTTACCAATAAGGGGCCACGCCATTTAAGTAAGAATGATGTCATGGGCTCTATACCTACCAAAATCGCAGCAGGGCTAAACTAACCAAGACAGCCATATATTTAAAAAACTCACTTCAGTTAGGCAATTAGTCACTATGGCCCCAAAAAATGGAAGACTGAACTTCATGCCACCTAGAGTATGGTGTTACAAGATGAGTAGTTAATGGATGAGTTATACGTGGACTCTCAGTATACCCACAAGGGCACGATAGGATGTGTATGGACTCTCATTAGTAGTTAATGGTTGGTATATTTGGAGACATCATATTGGTTATGACCCCAGAACCGATCTTATAAGAAACAATGCCAGTCCACATTTGCATTCAATCCACCTGGTTGCACAGTTCCAAGTCTATGGATCCACTTAGCCTCAATTTGTAGGAGCTTCTTCTTCCTGTTGCCTCCCCGTGTCAAAGGTGGTACATGATCAATAAGTATGAAGCGCAGGTCCTTCACAGTGTGGTTCATCTGTAAAAAGTGGCGTGCCACTGGTTGTTCTGATGTGCCATCTTTGAGCGCAATCCTGATGGCACTCCGATGGTTAGCCATCCTCTTCTTAATGTCGTCATCCGTCTTACCGACGTAATACAACCCACATGTACAATTCAACAGGTAGACCACAAATGGGGTGGAGCAAGTAAGATGATGTTGGATCTTAAAACTCTGATTGGTATGTGGATGATGGAAGGTTTTGCTCTGTATCATCGAATTGCACGTTGTGCATCCAAGGCATTTAAAGCATCCCTGTCTCTTCGATTTCAGCCATGTTTCCTTGATGTAGGCATGTCTTGGATCAGTGATCATCAGCATATCTTGGAGGTTACGCCCTCTTTTATATCCCATCCTTGGTGGGGAAAATTCTTTAAAGGGTAGTTGTTGGTCTGTGGTCAGTAGATCCCAGTGGTCCTTCACTGATTTTGCTACAATCCCAATGTTGGGTGAATATGTCATAGTACAAGTCATCCGTTTTTCAACTGGTTTCATTCCTCCTGTTTTCAGTAGGGTACTCCTTTCTGTGTCTTTAGCTATTCTATGAGCTTTTTGAATGGTTGTGTAGGAATAACCCCTCTGTAGAAATTTGATGGACATTTCTTCAAGCTGTCTTTCGCCATTACTCTTTATAGAGTTATTCCTCACTACTCGGTAGAGTTGTGCCAATGGGATGGCTCTGATGAGAGATCTCGGGTGACTACTACTTGCCAGCAGTAGGGAGTTCCTGTCTGTAGGTTTTTGATACATGGTGGTTTCTAGTTGCCCATTCTCCTTAAGTATTCTCAAATCAAGGAAATCAATGGCTTCTTTGCTGGCCACCATCTTAAATTTCACCGGATGTGGTAGATCATTGAGGTCATGTACCCACTTCTGTAGATGTTCTTCTGTGCCTCTCCACACCAGTAGCACGTCATCAATGTATCTCATATACTTGATGATTTCAGGAATCTCATAAACCTTCATGATGTTGGATTCATAATCCTCCATAAATAAGTTCGCATAGGACGGGGCCATGTTTGACCCCATGGCGGTCCCCGTAATTTGTTGGTAGTACTTCAATTCAAATCGAAAGAAGTTTAGTGTCAAACATACTTCAAGGATCTTGATAATGTAGGTACTGCTAGGCCCGATATAGGGATATCTAGAGAGAGCCTTTGCGACTGCCCTCATTCCATCTTGATGTGGGATGATGGTATATAGGCTTGTGACATCCATAGACACCAAGTAGTCATCTACAGCCAGATCTTGAACCTGTGACAGATGTCCCATTACGTCAGTCGAATCTTTAACATAAGATTTCATGTGTCCCACCAGTGGTTGGAGGAATGAGTCAATCCACTTTGCCAAAGGACTCAGCAGGGATCCCCTTGCTGACACGATTGGGCGTCCAGGGGTTTTTTTCAGGCCCTTATGTACTTTGGGCAAGGTATACAGAATAGGGCAAATAGGATATGTCACTCGCAGCCACTCATATGTATCTTTATTGATCCAACCTTCCGCTACACCTTCCAGCAGTAGATTATCAATTCTTTCTTGAAATAGATTGGTAGGATCCTTCTTAAGGGGTAAGTATACCCGGTCATCGTTTAATTGTGAGAGTATCTCTTCTTTGTAATCCTTGTAGTTCAGGACTACTATGGCCCCACCTTTGTCCGCATTGCGGATCACAATATTCGGATCACGGGCCAAACTCCCAATTGCTGCACGTTCCTCTTTAGAGATGTTATGTCTGAATAATTCTTTCGGCATTGTCGCAGCATCTTGTAGGACCAATCTAGTGTAAGTTTGTATACTGGCAGCAGTGTGTTGAGGGTCAAATGTGCTCTTCTTTCTAAAAATGGTCCCCCTTTCTTGCTGTTCTGTCATCTTAAAGTGATCTTTAAGCTTCAGATTTCTTTTAAACTTTTGGATGTCCAACCAAGAGTCAAATTCATCTGGTCTACAAGTAGGGACAAACGTCAAGCCTCTATTCAGGAGTGTTAATTCTACTTTATTCAGCGAGCGATCAGACAGATTCAGTACTATATTCTCCTGGTTCGTCCACGTCGTGGTGGTCTTCCAGTGAGTCCCACTCCTTCTTGGATGTGGTCTCCTTCCTTTTTTCGGTGGCTTGACCTTGTAGTCACCCCTAAAAAATGCGACTGAGAAGTTGAGGGACTTGCATAATCATGTAATCCTGGAGTATCTGTATCAGAACCTGAGCTTGTATCCACGGTGTTCAGTTGTCTCCTGGTGTGTACCCTCTGGCAACGAGGTCGCCTGGGCCTGTAATTCTGCCTCTCTTCAGGGCTCAAAAGCCATTTATATACCTGTTTCTCCCTGTAGTCTTCAATCACTTGTTGTAATTTCTTATTTTTAAAGGCTATCAGGGAGTCCTTGTATTCCTTGACCTGGTGTGTGAGTTTATTCAACCAGTTGTCGCTCTGATCCTGTATCAGGATGGGGCCTTTCATGGTATCAAATATCCCAATTTCTTCCTTGGTTTTGTTGAGTAGGGCTCTGACTTCTTCCACCACCAATAATAATAAATCCAAGGAGCACTTGTTTAGCACTGCACACCATTTTTTACAAAATTCACTGTTGTTTCTCCCAATCGTGGGTACACTGTGTATCCTGAACCCCTTAGGGATCATTTTCTTTTTGTAATATTCTGACAAGTAGACCCCGTGTAAATGTAGGTCTACCTCTCTTTTCTTCAATTTTAATAAATTCAAATACAAGGTTTGTATGGATTCAGTATCTGTTGTGATTTCCTCATGTTCAAATAAAATTCTTGCAGCATCCACCTCAGTCAGGGAGAGTGTATCAGCTCCCTCTACATCTGATGGTGCTATTGCAGGCAGGCCCTGTGAGGCACTAATCAGTACAGGTGTTTCCATAGTCCACAGCAAAGTGCAGGTGTCACCCAAGTGTATCAAAAAGTGGTGATGGCTGAAGATAGGGAGGGTAGCAAGGCAGTGGGTGCTACACGATATAACACAGGCTTCAAAGTAGTGCACTCTCACTTGCCAACCCAGACACAGACCAGGGTGCCTAACAGAATGTACAGTCTGAATAGGAATAAGCACTCTCTGGATTTCAAATCAACAAATATTTATTCGGCAGTGACGTTTCGGGGCATTCACCCCTTCCTCAGACAACCCAAAATGTGATACAAGCAGTGTTAATATACCTATCCAAATCCCTCCCCCTTCTATTTTCAGCCAATCAAAAATACATCAAATCAAATCAAATAGGAGATGTATGTCAACAAAACAAATCCACTTCTGTGTACTTCACAACAATAATATAAAATAAGTGTAAGATACATACATCGTTATAAGATGTTATTGTGAAACAGTGACAATATAATAAGTGGCTATGGAACATTAATTAACACAACCTATTGTTCATTAAACCCTGTTCGGCCCACAGCATAAGTTTATCACATAAGGCATTACAATAATATCATCTAACAGTGAATTCAATATAATGATTAGGGAGGCTTACTTTTTAAAGCTTATTTAGAAGTCATGAATCGGTACAAACAATCCGCCATTCTCTACCACGCTCAGTGCAGCGTGGTCTGTGGGGGGCGTGTTCCCATCCGGGCTACCAACCAATCTTGTTCACAGATCGTCATGCCGCGAGCAGTGTTAGGCGTTGCCATGGCAACACATAGTGACGCAACAGCCTGCACCAAAGAGAGGCTAACGTTGCAAGTTGTCAATAGGTTGTCATGGAAACACCCAAAACAATCTATCTAATCATACACACAGTGCCCCAACGATCCAATGGTAACTCAATCTAGCAGCTTACAAAGTAAACTGATCAGTTAAGACATACTGCGTGACTATGTGAATTACAGAGGGATCGTAGGGCACTGATACATGACATCTCTGTTAGCTGTTCCCTAAGGACGATCCAAAGAACCAGCCATCATATATTAAAAATAACAGTGGTAAAAGGTTATGCAGCTAAATGACCCAAAGTATCACAGACGCAGCACCAATGGGACCATAATAGATACATAATCTAGTATCCCAAGGGGATTTATATATCCAAAACCAAGACACGTTAATAACTGTGTATCCAACAACCAAAATCTATCAATGGCTTGTATTCATAGTACACTGTCTGTTCTATTACTTATGACGCCGCATACTTGAAATATCTAAGTATTAAGTCATACCATGTCCTACTACTAACCGATGTCAATTACTCACTGCCAGCTTAAGACTGACAGTGGGGAACCACAGTATATTATGGGTAACTTCTAGACCCTAATTTTACCAATAAGGGGTCACGCCATTTAAGTAAGAATGATGTCATGGGCTCTATACCTACCAAAATCGCAGCAGGGCTAAACTAACCAAGACAGCCATATATTTAAAAAACTCACTTCAGTTAGGCAATTAGTCACTATGGCTTGGTTGGCAAGTGAGAGTGCACTACTTTGAAGCCTGTGTTATATCGTGTAGCACCCACTGCCTTGCTACCCTCCCTATCTTCAGCCATCACCACTTTTTGATACACTTGGGTGACACCTGCACTTTGCTGTGGACTATGGAAACACCTGTACTGATTAGTGCCTCACAGGGCCTGCCTGCAATAGCACCATCAGATGTAGAGGGAGCTGATACACTCTCCCTGACTGAGGTGGATGCTGCAAGAATTTTATTTGAACATGAGGAAATCACAACAGATACTGAATCCATACAAACCTTGTATTTGAATTTATTAAAATTGAAGAAAAGAGAGGTAGACCTACATTTACACGGGGTCTACTTGTCAGAATATTACAAAAAGAAAATGATCCCTAAGGGGTTCAGGATACACAGTGTACCCACGATTGGGAGAAACAACAGTGAATTTTGTAAAAAATGGTGTGCAGTGCTAAACAAGTGCTCCTTGGATTTATTATTATTGGTGGTGGAAGAAGTCAGAGCCCTACTCAACAAAACCAAGGAAGAAATTGGGATATTTGATACCATGAAAGGCCCCATCCTGATACAGGATCAGAGCGACAACTGGTTGAATAAACTCACACACCAGGTCAAGGAATACAAGGACTCCCTGATAGCCTTTAAAAATAAGAAATTACAACAAGTGATTGAAGACTACAGGGAGAAACAGGTATATAAATGGCTTTTGAGCCCTGAATAGAGGCAGAATTACAGGCCCAGGCGACCTCGTCGCCAGAGGGTACACACCAGGAGACAACTGAACACCGTGGATACAAGCTCAGGTTCTGATACAGATACTCCAGGATTACATGATTATGCAAGTCCCTCAACTTCTCAGTCGCATTTTTTAGGGGTGACTACAAGGTCAAGCCACCGAAAAAAGGAAGGAGACCACATCCAAGAAGGAGTGGGACTCACTGGAAGACCACCACGACGTGGACAACCAGGAGAATATAGTACTGAATCTGTCTGATCGCTCGCTGAATAAAGTAGAATTAACACTCCTGAATAGAGGCTTGACGTTTGTCCCTACTTGTAGACCAGATGAATTTGACTCTTGGTTGGACATCCAAAAGTTTAAAAGAAATCTGAAGCTTAAAGATCACTTTAAGATGACAGAACAGCAAGAAAGGGGGACCATTTTTAGAAAGAAGAGCACATTTGACCCTCAACACACTGCTGCCAGTATACAAACTTACACTAGATTGGTCCTACAAGATGCTGCGACAATGCCGAAAGAATTATTCAGACATAACATCTCTAAAGAGGAACGTGCAGCAATTGGGAGTTTGGCCCGTGATCCGAATATTGTGATCCGCAATGCGGACAAAGGTGGGGCCATAGTAGTCCTGAATTACAAGGATTACAAAGAAGAGATACTCTCACAATTAAACGATGACCGGGTATACTTACCCCTTAAGAAGGATCCTACCAATCTATTTCAAGAAAGAATTGATAATCTACTGCTGGAAGGTGTAGCGGAAGGTTGGATCAATAAAGATACATATGAGTGGCTGCGAGTGACATATCCTATTTGCCCTATTCTGTATACCTTGCCCAAAGTACATAAGGGCCTGAAAAAAAACCCTGGACGCCCAATCGTGTCAGCAAGGGGATCCCTGCTGAGTCCTTTGGCAAAGTGGATTGACTCATTCCTCCAACCACTGGTGGGACACATGAAATCTTATGTTAAAGATTGACTGACGTAATGGGACATCTGTCACAGGTTCAAGATCTGGCTGTAGATGACTACTTGGTGTCTATGGATGTCACAAGCCTATATACCATCATCCCACATCAAGATGGAATGAGGGCAGTCGCAAAGGCTCTCTCTAGATATCCCTATATCGGGCCTAGCAGTACCTACATTATCAAGATCCTTGAAGTATGTTTGACACTAAACTTCTTTCGATTTGAATTGAAGTACTACCAACAAATTACGGGGACCGCCATGGGGTCAAACATGGCCCCGTCCTATGCGAACTTATTTATGGAGGATTATGAATCCAACATCATGAAGGTTTATGAGATTCCTGAAATCATCAAGTATATGAGATACATTGATGACGTGCTACTGGTGTGGAGAGGCACAGAAGAACATCTACAGAAGTGGGTACATGACCTCAATGATCTACCACATCCGGTGAAATTTAAGATGGTGGCCAGCAAAGAAGCCATTGATTTCCTTGATTTGAGAATACTTAAGGAGAATGGGCAACTAGAAACCACCATGTATCAAAAACCTACAGACAGGAACTCCCTACTGCTGGCAAGTAGTAGTCACCCGAGATCTCTCATCAGAGCCATCCCATTGGCACAACTCTACCGAGTAGTGAGGAATAACTCTATAAAGAGTAATGGCGAAAGACAGCTTGAAGAAATGTCCATCAAATTTCTACAGAGGGGTTATTCCTACACAACCATTCAAAAAGCTCATAGAATAGCTAAAGACACAGAAAGGAGTACCCTACTGAAAACAGGAGGAATGAAACCAGTTGAAAAACGGATGACTTGTACTATGACATATTCACCCAACATTGGGATTGTAGCAAAATCAGTGAAGGACCACTGGGATCTACTGACCACAGACCAACAACTACCCTTTAAAGAATTTTCCCCACCAAGGATGGGATATAAAAGAGGGCGTAACCTCCAAGATATGCTGATGATCACTGATCCAAGACATGCCTACATCAAGGAAACATGGCTGAAATCGAAGAGACAGGGATGCTTTAAATGCCTTGGATGCACAACGTGCAATTCGATGATACAGAGCAAAACCTTCCATCATCCACATACCAATCAGAGTTTTAAGATCCAACATCATCTTACTTGCTCCACCCCATTTGTGGTCTACCTGTTGAATTGTACATGTGGGTTGTATTACGTCGGTAAGACGGATGACGACATTAAGAAGAGGATGGCTAACCATCGGAGTGCCATCAGGATTGCGCTCAAAGATGGCACATCAGAACAACCAGTGGCACGCCACTTTTTACAGATGAACCACACTGTGAAGGACCTGCGCTTCATACTTATTGATCATGTACCACCTTTGACACGGGGAGGCAACAGGAAGAAGAAGCTCCTACAAATTGAGGCTAAGTGGATCCATAGACTTGGAACTGTGCAACCAGGTGGATTGAATGCAAATGTGGACTGGCATTGTTTCTTATAAGATCGGTTCTGGGGTCATAACCAATATGATGTCTCCAAATATACCAACCATTAACTACTAATGAGAGTCCATACACATCCTATCGTGCCCTTGTGGGTATACTGAGAGTCCACGTATAACTCATCCATTAACTACTCATCTTGTAACACCATACTCTAGGTGGCATGAAGTTCAGTCTTCCATTTTTTGGGCCATAGTGACTAATTGCCTAACTGAAGTGAGTTTTTTAAATATATGGCTGTCTTGGTTAGTTTAGCCCTGCTGCGATTTTGGTAGGTATAGAGCCCATGACATCATTCTTACTTAAATGGCGTGGCCCCTTATTGGTAAAATAGGGTCTAGAAGTTACCCATAATATACTGTGGTTCCCCACTGTCAGTCTTAAGCTGGCAGTGAGTAATTGACATCGGTTAGTAGTAGGACATGGTATGACTTAATACTTAGATATTTCAAGTATGTGGCTTCATAAGTAATAGAACAGACAGTGTACTATGAATACAAGCCATTGATAGATTTTGGTTGTTGGATACACAGTTATTAACGTGCCTTGGTTTTGGATATATAAATCCCCTTGGGATACTAGATTATGTATCTATTATGGTCCCATTGGTGCTGCGTCTGTGATACTTTGGGTCATTTAGCTGCATAACCTTTTACTCACTGTTATTTTTAATATATGATGGCTGGTTCTTTGGATCGTCCTTAGGGAACAGCTAACAGAGATGTCATGTATCAGTGCCCTACGATCCCTCTGTAATTCACATAGTCACGCAGTATGTCTTAACTGATCAGTTTACTTTGTAAGCTGCTAGATTGAGTTACCATTGGATCGTTGGGGCACTGTGTGTATGATTGGATAGATTGTTTTGGGTGTTTCCATGACAACCTATTGACAACTTGCAACGTTAGCCTCTCTTTGGTGCAGGCTGTTGCGTCACTATGTGTTGCCATGGCAACGCCTAACACTGCTCGCGGCATGACGATCTGTGAACAAGATTGGTTGGTAGCCCGGATGGGAACACGCCCCCCACAGACCACGCTGCACTGAGCGTGGTAGAGAATGGCGGATTGTTTGTACCGATTCATGACTGCTAAATAAGCTTTAAAAAGTAAGCCTCCCTAATCATTATATTGAATTCACTGTTAGATGATATTATTGTAATGCCTTATGTGATAAACTTATGCTGTGGGCCGAACAGGGTTTAATGAACAATAGGTTGTTTAATTAATGTTCCATAGCCACTTATTATATTGTCACTGTTTCACAATAACATCTTATAACGATGTATGTATCTTACACTTATTTTATATTATTGTTGTGAAGTACACAGAAGTGGATTTGTTTTGTTGACATACATCTCCTATTTGATTTGATTTGATGTATTTTTGATTGGCTGAAAATAGAAGGGGGAGGGATTTGGATAGGTATATTAACACTGCTTGTATCACATTTTGGGTTGTCTGAGGAAGGGGTGAATGCCCCGAAACGTCACTGCCGAATAAATATTTGTTGATTTGAAATCCAGAGAGTGCTTATTCCTATTCAGACTATATATATATATATATATATATATATATATATATATATATATATATACGTATATATACATATATATATATATATATATATATATATATATACACACATATATATACATATATACAAATTTAGACATGTGTATCTATGTATCTCTATGTTAAAGCCCTTTGAATGCCTTTTTTTCTTATACCTGAGACCTCCATGCAATTTTTTTTTTTAAATAATCTTTAGCACACATTGTTAAAATTAATGCAACTGTCCTGTTGAATATATTTTTTATGTGTTTTGTGCAACTTTTTAGTCTTGCGTAAAAGTTAAAGGGATACTAAACCCAATTTTTTTCTTTCGTGATCCAGATAGAGCATACAATTATAAGCAACTTTCTAATTTACTCCTATTATCAATTTGTTTTCGTTCTCTTGCTATCTTTATTTTAAAAAGCAGGAATCTAGGCGAAGGAGCCAGACCATTTTTAGTTCAGCATCCTGGAAACCGCTTGCTGATTGGAGGCTACATTAAGCTACCAATCAACAAGCGCAATCCAGGTTCTGAACCAAAAATGGGCCAGCTCCTTAGCTTAGATTCCTGGTTTTTCAAATAAAGATATAGCAGCATGTTTTTAATTTTGTTTGAACAATTTTAAGAATATTTAGCAAGCAAAAATATTTTTTGCAGCATATATAAATATGTTATAAATATGTGGACTTAAGTGTTTGGATGTACACCAATATTTGTTGTTGTTTTGTAATTATTTTGGTCACTTTGGCAGCACTCCCACAATATGTGTGCTAATATTTAAATGTTTTTTGGTATGCTTAACCAAACCCCCTGTTGTTGTACTTGTTATATCAGCTGCATAGTATTAAATGCATGGGATATTGATCCTTTAGGTTTATTTTTGTATTTGTTACATATGATTTTACCAATAAACATTACCCATTATTCTCAACTACAGTACATGCAAATTGAAAGCCAAATTACAAGTGTCATGTTAATGTTAGCATGGGTCGTGATAACCAAAATTGCACCTGTACTAACTTGCACATATATTACAAGTTGTAAGTAAATTTGTTCAGTTGAGTGCAATATAGATTTGCGCAGGTCGGTAAGCATGGTGGAGACCTAATGTAAGAGTAAGAGTTAAAAAAATATGCATCAAACACAACATAAATACATTAAAATAAAGTACTAGACTCATATATACAACCCCAATTCCAAAAAAGTTGGGACAGTATGGAAAATGCAAAATAACAAACAAAAGAGTCATTTGAAAATTCAATTCACCCTGTACTTTATTAAAAACAAAATATTAACACATTGTTTGATGTTTTACTCATTTCAAATCTGATGACTGCGACACACTCCAAAAAAGTTGGGACAGTTGACCGTTTACCACTGTGTAATATCACTTTTTCTTTTAAGAACACTTATTAAGCTTTAGGGCACTGAAGACACCAGTTGGTTAAGTTTAGCAAACAGATTTTTTCCCTTATACATAAATTATGCATGGCTTCAGCTGCGCGACTGTACGGACCTTTGTTGCCTTATATTGTGCTTCATAATGTACCACATATTCTCAATCAGAGACAGATCAGGACTGCAGACAGGCCATGCTAGTATATATACATGTCGGCCAGGACTAGTGAACCACTGGAAATCTCAAGCCCTGTGTGTATATATATATATATATATATATATATATCTTGCACCCAGACCTGTCTGGGGTTAACTGCTTGTGGCTCTGGGGACAGCACAGCTTCCTGTGAGTGCCAGTGGCACCCAGGTCTGAGCATGTTGCAGGGTCATGGGATGTGTACCCGGTCCGGTATGAGAGTGCAGTTCCCTTCCGTGTTTTATATATATATATATATATATATTACATATATATATACATATATATATACATATATATATACACATATATATACATATATACAAATTTAGACATGTGTATCTATGTATCTCTATGTTAAAGCCCTTTGAATGCCTTTTTTTCTTATACCTGAGACCTCCATGCAATTTTTTTTTAAAATAATCTTTAGCACACATTGTTAAAATTAATGCAACTGTCCTGTTGAATATATTTTTTGTGCGTTTTGTGCAACTTTTTAGTCTTGCGTAAAAGTTAAAGGGATACTAAACCCAATTTTTTTCTTTCGT